>NC_085017.1:3241677-3541677 GCF_963854185.1 Sardina pilchardus
TGTAGAGTTGGAGTTGGATGAGTGTGTTGTTTATTGTGGAAGTTTGATGAGTGTGTTGTTTATTGTGGAAGTTGGATGAGTGTGTTTAATGTGGAAGTTGGATGAGTGTGTTGTTTAATGTGGAAGTTGGATTAGTGTGTTGTTTAATGTGGAAGTTGGATGAGTGTGTTTAATGTGGAAGTTGGATGAGTGTGTTGTTTAATGCGGAAGTTGGATGAGTGTGTTTAATGTGGAAGTTGGATGAGTGTATTGTTTAATGTGGAAGTTGGATGAGTGTGTTTAATGTGGAAGTTGGATGAGTGTATTGTTTAATGTGGAAGTTGGATGAGTGTCTTTGACTTTGTGGTGTTCAGCATGTTCAGAGTGTGGCACTACTGCTGCTGAAAGATCAAAGAGCCTCAGCATTAGGGCCTGGCCTCTAATCTTTGCAAAACCAATATGCAAACTTTATTCAAAGTGTGTGTGTGTGTGTGTGTGTGTGTGTGTGTGTGTGTGTGTGTGTGAGCTGTACATGTTTGAATGAATATATGTGTGTCTGTATGTGTGTGTGTGTGTGTGTGTGTGTGTGTGTGTGTGTGTGTGTGTGTGTGTGTTAGTTGGACGACCGAAAGGAAACGGCAGAAGCCTCAGGGGACATGCGATCCAAGGGGAGGGCTTGGTCGTTCTTTAAACTTCTCCATATGTGCAGCTCAAGAACCATCAGTAGCCACAGCCAGAGAGTAGCCTGGCCAAACACCACACACACACACACACACACACACACACAGCCACCACTAACAGCATTGGGGTCACAAACAACTCTCTGTTTTAATCACAAAGGCACACACACACTCTCTAACTCACACACACACACACACACACACACACACACACACACACACACGTTCATACTAGTCGTACACAAAAACACTCATTCACTCTTCTCAGGACTCAGGATACACACACACTTGTGTAATTGTTGTTGGAGTGAAGTGGAGAGCACAGGGATGAAGGCAGTGGCTAGATGAAATCCAGAAGCTCTTTGAGCTCCACACACACCTCTCTCTACCATCACCATCACACGCACGCACGCACGCACACGTACCCGCACACACACACACACACACACAAATGGACCTGTGATAGTGGTCCTCTCTCTCTACTTCTCTTTCACTCCTTCTATTTTCCCTCTCTCCTTCATTCTCCCTCTCTCATCATCTTTCTCTCCCTCTTCACTCTTCACACACTCTCTCAATCTCCTGCTGTCTCTTTCTCTCTCTCTCTCTCCTCTCTCTCCTTCTTTTGTTCACACTCTTGCTTTCTCTCACATCCTACTTCCTTCCTTTCTCGCCCCCCTCTCTCTCTGTCTCTCTCTCTGTCTCTCTCTCCCTCCCTCCCTCCCTCTCTCTCTTTCCCTCTCTTTCTCTCTCCCTCCCTCTCTCTCATATTCCCTGTCCCTCTATGTTCTCCTTTGTGATGAAAGCGTCTGTGCCACGCAACCATGCCAAGTTTCTTGTCATAATGGACTCAGATTTGATTACGGCCTGTGTGATTTCCTCGGTGTGTGTGTGTGTGTGTGTGCGTGCGTGTGTGTGTGATGGAACACTGGGGTGGTCAACAGCTGTTGTACTGCACAAAGATGTAGGGGAGGCCTCTCAGGAGTTGGAATGACGCGTCTGTCGGCCTTGATGCGGCTCCCCAGACAGCGGCAGGGCCGGCGCCGTGTCAGGGCCACATCTGGGCCAGATCAGAGCCAGATCTGATCCTTTACCAGCTGCTGTCTGCGTCATACAGGGCCTCTGTGTTTTCCACCGCTGCTTTGGAAACTTCTTGTGCACAGAGGTTTGAGAGTGTACTGATGATCAGATTGGTTTCCTGTTTGGTAACGTGTGTGTGTGTGTGTGTGTGTTTGTGTGTGTTTGCAGCGCCGGTCCAAAAGGGGATAACATCTACGAGTGGAGGTCGACCATCTTGGGGCCCCCTGGTTCCGTGTACGAAGGTGGAGTTTTCTTCCTCGACATCGCTTTTACGCCAGACTACCCCTTCAAACCCCCCAAGGTAAGCCAACTCTCTCTCTCTCTCTCTCTCTCTCTCTCTCTCTCTCTCTCTCTCTCTCTCTCTCTCTCTCTCTCTGTCCTGTAAGGACAATCCTTCTTTTGTTCCGAGTACTTTTTTTAGAAGCTCGTGTTTGGAGAGTCAAGGTTTTGGAAACCGCTTGTTTGTTTGCAGTGGCTATTTTTCGCTCTGCCAGAAAAGCTGTGTGTCTGTGTACTCTGTATGTTGGTGTGTGTGTGTGTGTGTGTGTGTGTGTGTGTGTGTGTGTGTGTGTGTGTGTGTGTGTGTGTGTCTTATGGTGGTGATAACACTTCCACATCTTGAAAAAGCCCATTGTAAAGTCTATTTTGGTGATACGGGAAAGTGGAAAATTTGGAGGATCAGCCGAAGCAAATACACAGCCCAATTTTTAGTCCTCTTGTGTGTGACTGAAATCTGATGGTTTTGTCTCCCATTGAATCATCCAGCTCAGCTCTGGTGTGGATTGAGAGCAGAAAGCGTCTCCCCTTTCAATTCTCTCATTGAGATTTCACGCTAGACTGCATGCAGTTCATGCACAGGAAATCCTCATCGAGATTAGACGCAAAACCACCAACTTCTGAAACGTCTGAAAACCCCAACACCGTACAAAACCACGCTCTTTGCACATGACGCTTGAGGTGTTGGGTCTCCAGTGAAGCAGTGGTGTGTCATGCGATGTTCTCTGCAAAAGGCGTCTAGTATCTGCGAGGTCTTTTGATGTTGCGTGGCGGTGTTTGAACAAAGCTCCTTTCATATGAGGAGAACAGAATCAATGTGCTCCTGCTGCTGCTGCTGCTGCTGCTGCTGGGGGTGTTGGGGCTGAGCTGGAAAAATGAGGAGCAGGAAGCAAAGAGGTGCACTTCCTCAGGTCACACACTCCACAGGTGCACACACAGCACCTCCCCCACCACCACCACACACACACACACACACACACGCACACACACACTGTAACCCCCCCCCCCACACACACACACCCACACACACACACACAGTGAACCTCCCTGCACACACACACAAACCCCCTCCCCCACCACACTTACACATGCACGCACACATGCAGTAACACCCCCCCCCCCCACACACACACACACACATACAGTAACACTCCCACACACACACACATACAGTAACACTCCTACACACACACACATACACACACATTCTGTTTTTCATGACCGTTATTGGCAGCAAGGCAAGCCTTACTTGCTTTCTTTCTCGCTTCCACTTCCACTGTTGTTTCTACCCCCTAACCACCTTTTCTAACTAATCTCCCAACTGCCCAACTCCTCTCAGACCCAATCAAACAATCCCCCTTCTTAACTAAACACTGTAGCGCGAGGGCTTGTAGGATCTTTTCTGTGTCAACTCACCCCCCAGCCTGGCAAGCCAAACTATACAGAAATGTATAGTCTGGGGTCGGACCATTCAGAGCTGAAGCCTGTGGGTGGGATGAACCGGTGTCTTTCAAACTACTCTGCACGTAATAGGCCAGCACTTGTGACCAATCGTAGCCGGTCGGCAAAACGGCAGATACATCCTTCTTTAAAACGAATGACATGAGTGCTTCTCTGCTCAACCTTCAAAGAAAAGCCCAAGTCTAACTCTTCCAAAGCCGATTCAAACGAGCACGCTGCGTTAGCTTCATCCATCTTTCGTTGTTCTGTATGGTTGTTGCAACACGGTCTCACACCCAACTCGTCGAATGAGGACGCATGGTCTAGCCACAGACCGGTCTAGCCCCCAGGCGTCAATATTGGAAGCCGAAGGTGCCTCGCAGCTCTGTCGTCACCGTGCTAAAGGCGGGCTCAAGGACTGTACACAGATAGAGTGTTCTGATTGGACAGGCTGGCCTGGTGTCGAACGCAGGCTTGGCCTTAATGGTGCGACCCTAGACCATCCCGCTAGGCAAGAAATATTTTTTGCCGCTAGGGTGCGTCTAGATTTCTAGGCTACTCACCCTCGGTACTTTGGTTGAATCAGAGCAGATTCCTGCAGACTCTTCAGTTGCCTGGGGTCTTTTCCGTTAAAGGGATATTCCGCCATTTTTGGAAATACGCTCATTTTCCACCTCCCCTCGAGCAAAACAATCGATATTTACCTTGCTCCCGTTCATCCAGCCATTCTGTGAGTCTGACGATACAACTTTTAGCTTCAGCCTAGCATAGATCATTGAATCGGATTAGACCATTAGCTTCTCGCCTGCTAGCTTCATGTTTAAAAGTGACTAAGATTTCTGGTAATTTTCCCATTTAAAACGTGTCTCCTCTCAAGTTAGAAAAAGCAATAAGACCAACTGAAAATGAAACCTGGCGTTTTTCTAGGCTGATTTGACATGGAACTACACTCTCATCTGGTGTAATAATCAAGGCAACTTGCAAACGTACCATAGGCGCAGTGATATTGTACACAGCATCTGAAAATAGTCCCCATAGACAACAAGCAGTAGTAGTGCCAGTAGTTTGCAAGTTGCCTTGATTATTACGCCAGATGAGAGTGTAGTTCCATGTCAAATGAGCCTAGAAAAACGCCAGGTTTCATTTTCAGTTGGTCTTATTGCTTTTTCTAACTTGAGAGGAGACACGTTTTAAATGGGAAAATTACCAGAAATCTTAGTCACTTTTAAACATGAAGCTAGCAGGCGAGAAGCTAATGGTCTAATCCGATTCAATGATCTATGCTAGGCTGAAGCTAAAAGTTGTATCGCCAGACTCACAGAATGGCTGGATGAACTGGAACAAGGTAAATATCGATTGTTTTGCTCGAGGGAAGGTGGAAAATGAGCGTATTTCCAAAAATGGCGGAATATCCCTTTAAGTCCTACATCACAGGCCCAACAGCTTTTTCCGTGAGAAGAAGTACTAGCGCAGCCAAACGTTTTTTGCTACTTACAAACTTTGTCATCATCACCTCCATTTTAGGGAGCGTAAAAGAAAATCACCAAACTTTAACAGAGTAATTACTGTGGCTGTGCAGCCAGATGATATATCTGTTTAACCCCTTTTCCCTTTCCCTTTAATGGCCGTGTGCCGTTAGTCCCTTTCCATCCTAAGGACCACAATGGAAACAAGCCTTTGGGTTTTATGTGTTTTTTATATCCTTTTGAACATGTGATGTTGTTCAATAAAGTTTCAATAAATAAAGAAATATTCAAGGGTAACACCAAGGCTTCCGTGAAAAATAGGACTTGATTGGGTTGAGGCAACAAGTCAGTAGTAAGATGACAATTTTCTGAAAGGTTGCTCAGAATTGCAGAAAAAATTGTTTAGTTTACGGTCTATGGAGAAAAACAAGCGAGTCTGAAAGCCGTTGGACCCAAAAAGATATTATCCCGTTATTACATCATCACTTAATAACTGAATGGACTTCTACACACAGCTTCCTTTAGCATGTAGGAGAGAGGGATTGGAGAAGAGAAGAGATGAAAAGAGAAGAGAAAGGAAGAGGAGAGGAGGTGTAGAACAGAAGAGAGCGGCTTCAACATAGCTGGGTGTGGCCATTTATTTCACATTTTGTGGCCATTTGTGTAAATATTGTTATTACACTGTGGCCAAACAGCATAGCAGTACTTGCAAGGAAAATGATTGAAAGGAAGTACAGTTATGGGATGGGTATGGGGGTTACTAGGGAGAGATGCTTGGTTGCTATGCTATGGATTACATGGGCTTTCTTTTGCAATGTCCCAGAGCAAGTATCCTGCATTGAATGCTTTGTTGTGTGTCTCTTTGGCCGGCATGCTGTGCTGATAAGGGGGCGGCTGTGCCTGCGCTCATGCCAACTCTGTGCCAGGCTGTAGGGGTGGCACACCTGAACTGCTGACATTAAGCTGGCTGTGGTCCCATTCACTAATGTCTATGCTCTCTCTCTCTCTCTCTCTCTCTCTGTCTCTCTCTCTCTCTCTCTCTCTCTCTCTCCATCACTCACTCACTTACTCACTCTCTCTCTCTCTCTCTCTCACACACACACACACACACGCACACAGTGATGGAAAAACGGTTTCCTGCTGAAAAAAAGGTCACAGAGACACAATTGCTACTCAAAAATGCCATTGTCTTTCATCTGTATGACCAAATGGCTACTTCACAAATGCAGTCTTTATCAGTGTGAGATAACTCTACCCAAGATAACCCTAACAATACCGGTAATGATGCTAGATAACCCTGACCGTAAAGCCACACTCAGACAGGAAGAGACCGACTACGATGCAGCAGTGAGGGTCCATGGAGAGATGTTATGGAACACTAGTTTTGGCAACTCTGTTCCCATACAGTCATGCTAATAAAGCAACTTTGAATTTGAATTTTAGTTTGAGAGAGAGAGAGAGACAGAAAGAGACAGAGAGAGAGAGAGCGTTAGATTTACCAAAAAATAATCCAAAGCTTGGAAGACTCTGGTCTTGGGCCCAGTCTGAACACAAAGAAGGTTTTGGGAAGCGCAGCCCAAGGCTGTTTCCAGAGTGGGGGTTGATGATTAGTGTTAGTAGTCTGTGTCCCAGTGGTGGAATGTTGGGGCTTGGAGACTATGGGCCAGCACTGTGGGGGAGGAGTGGGTCCCTTCCCTTCCCTTCCCTTCCCTTTCTCCTCCTCTTCCTCATCATGTGGAAGTCATTCAGAGATCCAGGCCACCTTCACCACCACTCCACTCCACTCCACCACCAATGCCTCGGCTACAGCCACTGCGCTGTGCACATTCAGCCGAGGTCAAAGGTCGTTCCCTAATGATGTCGTTATGTCTCCAGGCAGAGGATTTCACGCTTGTATGATTGCTCTCTCTCTCTCTCTCTCTCCCTCTGTCTTTCTCTTTCTCTCTCTCTCTCCCCCTCTCCCAGTATCTTTCCAGTATCTATCTGTCTGTCTGTCTCTCTGTCTGTTCTTTTCCCCCCTTCAGCTTGTACAAAGATGGAGGTTCTCCACCCCAGCAGTGTAGCTAAAGGGTAGAATTGATGCAGCAGGCTCATTTGCTGTATATAAGTGCATCTGAGCATTTTGTCAACTTGTGGAAAAGTAATGTTCCAAAATAAAACCTGGGGGCTGCCTCCAGAATGCTTACATCATGGAGACATAGAATATATTGTTATGCTGTCAGTTGGTAACGTTAGCCTATCGCCATCGCTCTCTTCCTCTCTCTCACTCACACATTCTCTCTATCTACCTTTTTTTTTTCTCTCTCTCTCTTTCTCTCTAGTGCCTATGCATAATGTTCTAGTGTGGTGCTTGATAGAGGCACTTGTGTTGGTTAAGGACTCGCAAAACCTGATTGTCAATTGGAGACATGTTTAACTTTTTAAGTTTTAGCGTTTCCATTCAAATTAAACCATTTTACATTTAAAGCTAAAGAGCTCCACTCGTCGATTTTCTCTCTCAGAGGTACACACACACACACACACACACACACACACACACATACACACACAGACACATGCACACAAACAGAGAATGGCTTGCCTGGGTTCACAAAGGCATTCCTATAAATGTTCTGGCAGCCCCAGCGAGCTGAAGCAGGAGGGTGTGTGTGTGTGTGTGTGTGTGTGTGTGTGTGTGTGTGTGTGTGTGTGTGTGTGTGTGTGTGTGTGTGTGTGTGTGTGTGTGTGTGTGTGTGTGTGTGTGTGTGTGTGTGTGTGTGTGTGTGTGTGTGTGTGTGTGTGTGTGTGTGTGTGTGTGTGTGTGTGTGTGTGTGTGTCTTGTGAAAGGCCAGAAAGAGGGAGAATAGCGAGAGAAAAGGAGTGCATTACTGTGGTGGTTATCTCCTCCCCGGCAGAGCAGTTATCTGCCCATCACTCTGAGAGCTGAAGAGGAAGTTAGGGATTTCTTCAGCCGAGTTGTTTACTGTTTGTGTTGGCATGCAGTAGGGGGGAGTCTTTTAAACATGACGAGAGCTAAGAGCTCCTTTCTTCCTTCTCCTCTTTTCTGTGTCTCCCGCCTGCCTTTGTTCTCCTCCGACAAAGAGACTAATAAGAGGAGATGCATTTAGCCCTTAACCAAATGCTGACTGTCAAGGACTAATATTTGCATGATAAATATTGATCTTTTTCTTCTCCCCCAAGGGAAAACTTGTACTGCGGCGGAATTATGCAATGTTATGATTGGAATGGTATGCCTGCTATGTTAAACTAACAGATCGAACAAAGCAGGTGGCATTCCTGAAACAGCTTAATCACTTTAGTGTGTGTGTGTGTGTGTGTGTGTGTGTGTGTGGGTGTGGTTCGCAGTTTATTTGCTACTCTGTGTGTGCCAGTGTTTGTGTGCATGCACTTGTTTGTTTGTTTGTGTGTGTGTGTGTGTGTGTGTGTGTGTGTGTGTGTGTGTGTGATAGTGTCTGTCTTTAATCATTATACCCAACACCTGTGCCAAGTCACTTTGCATTCTCTGTACATGTCTCCATCTGCTTCCTCACTCCATGGGGTGGTGCATTAATACTCCCAAATCTCCATGAGAACAACTGGATCAGTTTGACAGCATTGGGATGCATATTTCTTAATCTTCCTCTCTCTCTCTCTCCCTCCCTCTCTCTCCCGCTGTCCCTGAATGTGATTCCCCAGGTGACGTTCCGCACAAGAATCTACCACTGCAACATCAACAGCCAAGGCGTGATCTGCTTGGACATTCTGAAGGACAACTGGAGTCCTGCCCTCACCATCTCCAAGGTGCTGCTGTCCATCTGCTCCCTACTCACAGACTGCAACCCCGGTAAGCACCCCACTCACACACACACACACACACAACACACGAATACAGATACACACATACACACACACATGAACAAACACACACCTCTCCCCACACATACACACAAACAAATGCAAATATGCACACATAGACATTTGACACCGCGGTGTAAAACGGCTGTGAGAATTGGTAATCCAGCCTAATCCAGTCAAATGACATAAACAGCATTGAAATTGAGCAGGCGGCGTGGAGCACCTCACAATAGTGAACTTGAACTTTAAATGCAATCCTTTAGCTATGACCCTAGCGCAGTCTTTCTCAAACTATGGGCCAGGGGTACGGTGCCGGTCCGAGATGAGGGGCACACAGGCCTTTCAAGGTTAAACATCTAAAGGACCTAAAGCAAAATCAGATTTAAGTCAATGACCATTGTCATCTACTGAATCTCTTGCCCACTTTCAAACAGAATCTGCCTAATAGTATGTAGCATTGTTTTACGCACCTACTGTATATACAGTATACAGGCTATTTCGATGGGGGTGGGGTGGACAGTTTTATGAGAGCTGTAAACCTGAATTCTGACATGACCGGGCTCTAGCCCTGCGGAGTTTGAGAGACCTGCCCTAGAGCACAGTGGTGTCTGCAGAACTCAACACTGTACAGCTAATGCTGAAACAATTAAAACACCCATATTCTAACCTGTTTATACCACTTACGGGCTTTACAGCAACCCCCCCCCACACACACACACACACACACACACCCACCCCGTAGGCAATAAACAATTTTTATTGCGCACACAACTTGTAGCGTTTCCCCATAAACGAAGGCAACTCCCAGCGGAGCATGGCAATCAATATAGCACCTAGGAAGTGCAGCTCAACTAACGCCCCATTAATGACCACTAATATTTCAGGGACATCCCCAGCTCATTACAGTGGAGATGTCAAATGAATGTGGTCTCTCTCGTGTGTGTGTGCGTGTGTGTGTGTGTGTGTGTGTGTGTGTGCGCGCGCGTGTGTACTGTGTACGCGTGCGCGTGCGCGCGTGTGTGTGGGAGAGAAAGGAGCACTGGCCCCTGGTTTGCATGTTTCATGCTCTGTGCCTCTGTGGGATTTCTGACTTGGACTAATTCCAGTTAGATTAATTCCATAAATGCCACAGCTGGCTTTTTTGACACTCTATTGATGGCCCACACGCTGTGTGACTGGTGGTGGTTAATGCAGTGATCGGGCTATAAAGCTTTTAGTGTGGGAGGGAGGGAGAGAGAGAGAGGACAGAAAAAGAGAGAGAGAGAGAAAGAGAGAGAAAAGGAAGAAGGATGGCACAGCGCAGTAAAAATGGAGAGAGAAAATTAGAGGAAAAAATGGAGAGAGAAAGAAGGATAGAACATTTGATGAAAAAGGATGGCATAGAAAAGAGGAAAAGAACAGAAGAGGCTCGTGGAGTCCCCTTCCTCCCCCCTCAGAGATCCAACGCTTAACGGTGTTAAAGGATGTCAAGCTGATTTAGCGAAAATGCACCAGCTTTGCATATTGCGGTTAATAAAAAAGTTGATGCCTCTTTCAACCTGCAGCTTGATGAAAGATTGCTCTCTCTCTCTCTCTCTCTGTGTGTGTGTGTGTGTGTGTGTGTGTGTGTGTGTGTGTGTGTGTGTGTGTGTGTGTTTCCTTTTATCTCTCTATTTTTATGGTGGGAGGATGTAAGCCTTGTTGTTGAGGGTTTTGTTATGGGGTGTTATAATGATGTAACTCTGTAAAAGAGTATGACAATGGTTTAAGAGGTTTAATAAATAAGTGTCAAACCTCAAACCTCACCCTCCCTGTGCATGTGTCTCTCTCTCCCTCCCTGTGAGTGTCTGTGTGTGTGTCTCTCTCTCTTTCCCTCCCTGTGAGTGTGTGTGTGTGTGTGTGTGTGTGTGTGTGTGTGTGTGTCATGAATTATTTGTTGGTGTGTGCTGAATGTGTGTCTTGGCCATTGCGGGGTGTGGTGGGGGCCATTTCAGGACGTGTTGCCGCAGCAACAGCAGCAGCACTTGACCTGGCCTGTGACCTGTTATCAAGTGAAGGCATCATTCTCTGTGCTGTCTGTGCTCTTATCACTCCAGGCCCTATTGTGTGTGTGTAGGGCGAGCAGGGTGAGGTGGCTTATCTAGTAGTAGAATTCTGCCTGACTCATATGGCTGTACAGAATGCCACTCAGGTCTCCTACCCCCCCCCCCCCCCACCCCCCCACACACACAGACACTTTTCTCTCATACACACACACAGATAGCCCCCCCCCCCCCCAAACTCACACACACCTACCTCACCTTCCCATATCCCCTGAAGGCATCGTCCATCCACGCCGGAGGGCTCAATGGCTCTCAGCTCGTTAACAGAGGAGAAGAATTCTGTGACCGTCAATGAGGCCCTCTGGCCATGCGACTCCTCCATGACCACCTAGGCCCTGGCTCTCTTGTCACAGTATTGTCACAAGCAGCCAGCAGCCCTTTTTTACGTCTCTCTGACACCTCTAAAACAAAAGGCCTCCCCACACACACACACACCCATAACCCCCCCCACACACACACACACACACATATACCCTCATACCCCCTGACCACCCCCCAGCCTGAGTGCTCTTGAGGCTGGTACACCTTGATACTGTCACGGTCGCCATGGTGAGGGCCTCTTGGCTTGCCTCTGAGAGAACAAAAAGACACAATGTCTCTTGTGTGTGTGTGTGTCGCATGAGTGTCGAGTGATTGTAAGACAGACTGTTGAAAGAGATTGCTCTTTTTTTATGGTCTCGTTGACTGCGGGAGATCAAGAGGCTTTTCTCTCTATTGCAGCATCTTTAAACAGCAAAGGGATAAAAAAAAAAAAAAGAAGATGTTTCTGAGGGGAAAATTAACTCAATTAAAATATCTCTCTCCCACAGCGGACCCACTGGTTGGGAGCATCGCCACACAGTACCTGACCAACAGAGCCGAGCACGACAGGATAGCCAAACAGTGGACCAAGCGCTACGCCACATAGACTGCCCGTTACCATCACCAACCACCCCTCCTCCCCCAAACACACACCTCAGCACCCCAGGACCTGTCAAAGCACACCCACCCAGATCCTCCCAGTCCACCCCACACTGTTACCCCCAATGCACCCCCCCCCCCCCAACTCCTGATGTTCTCCCCTCTGTGGAAAAAAAGAAAAGAAAGAAAAAAATAATGATCTTTTTGTTCCTTGTTGACTTGAAAGCTTTTTTTATACAGTGTAATGTATACAAAGAGTAGATTGGGATTGTATTTTCCAATACACTGAATGTTGGTAAGGTCATAAAAAGCTTTATTATTATTATTATTATTGATATTGTTGTTATTGTTATTACTATTATAATTATTATTATGATTATCATTATTACACGTGTAATATTATCATCTGGGAGTGTGTATGTGTGTGTGTGTGTATGTATGTTTTGTTTCCTTCTATCCTGTTTCTACTATTACGCAAACCAATGGAAATACACACCTCTGATAGACCCACAATGCCACCCCACCCCCTCTCCACAATAATAACCAGCGACTCGTCTCTAAACACCCCCCACACACACACACACCCACACCCCCACCTGCGCTGAGATGAAGAGTCACAATGAAGACCAGCAAATCACACAACGGGCGACAGTGGTTCACTTCCCTAAGGAACGGACACTTTTTTTGTAGGCTGTGTGTTTTGTTTGTCTGTACGTTTTGTTTGTTTGTTTGTTTATTTCTTTTTTTCTTGTGTAACCCTTTCTAATTGCCCTTCTGCTCCCCAACCCAACCCCTTTCCCCCTTTCTGAGAAGATGTTTACGTGGATTACTGAGGCGTTGGCCTGTAAGAGGTCCTTGCGAGGACGCCGCTTTACGGTCCCAGTACGGTATGTGTTGGTGGTCTTGCTGCTCTCCCACACTGACCGCGCGGTGGAAAGAGCTCCTTTTATTTTACACTTGCATTGTGAGAAAAAAAAACTCAACCAATACTCTAATAAGTAAATTAATAAAAGGAAGCACTCTGGCTGAAGAAGTGGTCCTGTGGCATGTTGGATGTGCTTTGTTTGTGTGTGTGTGTGTGTGTGTGTGTGTGTGTGTGTGTGTGTGTGTGTATGTGTGTGTTTGCACGCGTGCGCTGTAATCTCTGGGGGAAGTCTGTTTCCCTTTTACTCTCCGGTTCTCTTGGAGTTTTGTTTCCTTTTGATCACACGGATCTTGTCTGTCCCAGCCGGCGAGAGCACGATCACGACTTCCCCAGAGGATGTGAACGTTCTAAACACATGAGTAACCAAACTAATGGTGTGGTGAAAGGTGCCGTGTGTGTGTGTGTGTGTGTGTGTGTGTGTCTGTGTTTGTATGTGTAAATGTGTGTGTGTGTTCATTTGGTGGCTTGCTTGTTTTTTTTCCCCTTTCTGGTGTGTGTGTGTGTGTGTAGAGGAGGTCAGCTTCTAAAACAATGCCTCCATTGTAGCTGCCTCTGAGACTCTGTCAGTGAGCAGCTAGTAGCCAGACAGGAACAACACACTTCATCTCAAGTTTCTGTTGGACAAAATAAACTGGACAAAATAAACGCTAATTAAGGACTGCGTGCGCTGAATTGGTAATGACAGATAATGAGGACTGTGAGAAGATGCTCTGGAAGCACCAGATGTCTCTCGCAAAACAAATGCAGTGGCAGTAGGAATGCATTAATTCAACAAAACAAAAAAGGCTAGATTACCGTCATGTACAACCACCCATTCTAATTAACTAAGCAATAAAATCCTTTCTACGTTCAAGTCAATGAGATGGAGCCATCTTAATAACTTAAGGGGGCGGATTATGGTTATATTAATTTTGAAGCCTTGTTATGAAATGCATCTCATTTTTCTGCTTCATTTCAAAAGAATCTGTTTTCCTTGTAGTCTTGCTACCTAAGTGATTGTTTGCATGAAAGAAATTAGGATGACAGGCCTTGGAGAAAAATACAGAGACTAACAGCTTTTGACAAAAAAACAAGAGAACATACGTTTTACTCCTGCTGTTAAATCAAACCTAAAGCTGGAACCCTGTGTTTTGTGGCTGTGTCTGCCATTCTGCATTTCAACATTCCTGGACCATAATTCCGAGTGAACCAATACCACAGCCTGCTCCAGCTCCACAATCCTGGATAAAGATGAGACATCGAGCCAATCCTGTCCGTTAAACGCCCGGTATACTCGACGTTCCCAACCTGTCGCTAGGCTATATGAAATGCCTGAATGTGTGGTTTGTGTGGTTTATGTGGTTGATGCCTGTAGAAGGACACCTGCTCCATGATCTTGGCTTCAAGCTCCTCCTGCTTGTTGCTCGCCGCAGAAAATAATTCTCCGGTGCACGACCTGCCTGTGCGAGGCTGAAATTTGTCGCATGACAGAGAAATTACGTCATTTTGACAAAACATTGTCACACGACAGGTCGGGAACGTCGACTGTAAATGGGCCTTTGGTCCGTCCATCCGCTTGGCTATAGATGTGGACGCTTAACACATGGATGATTTTTGGTGCAGCTCCATTCATCCACCTGAAAGGGTTCCTCCTCATACAGTCTGTGGAGTTAACATAATTAGCACCAAAAGAACAGTACAAGGTCAAAGGTTGAAAAGTATATGAAGGTGGAGTCTTTCATTCTGACTAAACAGATGTTTAAGATCATCAAATTACTCCTCACACACACACACACACACACACACACACACATAGACGAGAGCCAGATGAACATGAGGGAAATTGAACTCAATTTATAAAAATTGGGGGCGGGGAGGTCCCTAAACAAACAACATTTGCTCCGGGTTACAGGCCTAAGTCACCCACATACTTACATTACATAAGACGGCACTATTGCACAGAGGTGAACTCACAGACCTCATCACAACACGTTGGTATTGGGGGAATTGATTTTTTTCAAATGATCCGTATAAAGAAGATTAAACACGCTTCTGCAGACCCACATCAAGAGGAGAGTAAACCGACGGCGGGCCTGTGCAGTCTCGAGGCGCCCGTGCACGTTGAGCTGAGCCGAGCCGCGTTGCATCGCATTACACACACATTTCATCACGTCTGTCAGTGTTCAACGCCTCATTTGAGGTCTCCCGCTGATCTGTCAGTTCTTCATTGGTTGTTCTTCATTGCTTATGCTGCATACACACACACACACACACACACACACACACACTCCCTTTCTATCTCTCCTTGTACAATTATACTCGTACTCAGACCCTCATTCTCTCTCTCTCTCTCTCACACACACTCACTCCCTTTCTATCTCTCCTCTTACAAATACACTCACACACAGACCCTCACTCTCTCTCTCTCTCACACACACACACCCCTTCTATCTCTCCTGTTACAAATACACTCACACATAGACCCTCACTCTCTCTTTCACACACACACACAGACCCTCTCTCTCTCTGACGCACACGCACACACACAGAGAGAAAGGGAAGCGGCACTATCACTGCTAACTGCTGTGTGGAGAGAAAGAGAGAAGAGAGAGAAGAGAGGAGGGGAACGAAGATCAACAGCAGCAGCGGAACAGTCAGACAGGAAGTGGAGGTTAGCTCACCTTTGAGCAGGCAGCAGCCATGGGATTCCCCATCCTGTTGTGCAGCGAGTCAGATGCGTGTGCGTGGCGGTGGGCCGGGGGCTGTTTCATTGGAGGAAGTTGAAGTCACCAGCGGGGACTGCCATACCCCCCCCCCACACACACACAAACACACACACCCCAATCCTGATGGGCAATGGGGTAACAAAAGTAGGTGTGGTGTGGTTGGGGTTTGGATGTGGGGTTTGGCCTAAAGGGGAGGCCACCTCAAGCTGTGTGCGTCAAAGGAAGAGTTGTACACAGACACACACACACACACACACACACACACACACACACACGTATGAACATGAACAGAAGCGTACCCAGACACATGGCTACAGCACATATCTGTACATGTTGTTCATACTACACAGACATTGTAGTCTGCTCTAATAAGGTTACTGCTAACATACTGCACATATTTATATTGTATTTATATTACTGTAAACCAATACTACTGTCTACACGGCACTATACAGTATATCCTGTCCTGTCTATGGACCACCTTTCTATGCTTTGTATATCATATTGCAATTCTCTGCTTTTTTTGCACTTGTGGTTAGACTCAAAATTCATAATGCCAATGAAGCTGAATCCATCTAATCTAATCTAATCAAACCACACACCCGCACACACACACTTGCACATACATGCACACACACACACACACACACACACACACACACACATACACTCAGACGCATACCCACACATTTGACCAAAAACACACATCCGCACACACATTTATACACTTTATACGCATACACACAGACTCACATGCAACACACACACAAACACATATGAACAGACACATACCCACACATAAGGCCCCAGAACACATATATCCGCATACACACTTGTTCACTTATACACACACGCACGCACGCACGCACCTAAGCACGCCCACATCCCCTCAGTAAAGTGGTCCGCCGTACTGCTCTCATTCAGCAGCACTGACATCACACGTGGGGGTGAACGCCACACAGAGCCTTGCTGTACCATTGGATGATGTTCAGACTACAGAGAAAAGCCCCCTGCAAAGACAATGGAACTAAACACAATAGCTGCTATAATGCACAATAAGCACTAAACATGTGTTATGTTAAGTGACTTTTGCTTGGTCTTGAACTCATGCATAGTGATGATCCATGCAGATTTGCATAGGACTTAAGATATTCTGATGTTTTTCAGTAAGGTTTGACCTGCTGCAATGTGGTCCTCAGTTTGTTTTAGTAACTGAGAGACACAGCTTTCCCACATAGCATAGTGAGTGACTCCGCAGCAAAGCTGGTACGAAAGGGTCTAGAACAGAGTTCACTTGCACACTGCAATGGGTCTGGCGGTTGCCCATCACGGGTTCAGATCAGACTCCATCTACATCCATTTCAGATCCTTTAGTCATCCGGCAAGGGTCCATTTAGGATCCATTTCTGAATTCATGAAGCAGATCTCCTCCATATCCCTGGCTTACCTTATAGCCTAATGGTCAAAACGAGCAGCTACTACAGATATATAGTCTAACCTCTCTGGCCAACATTTAGATTGCACTAGCCTATAAAAATAGGTTAATGTAAAGTAGGCTAGTCCTATTGTCATGTCAGTGTGCATGAATGAAGCAGATGGTTAAAATACTAAGGCACCATGCACCTGTTGTGTTAACACACGCCTGAAATGACCAAACCCTTTGGCCGAAAATTCCTAAATTGGCCTGGGTGAAGCCATAGCAGAGCAGCACACAAGGACCATCAATTTGCAATTGGCAACGCACATAGATCTGTTGGACTGGACCACGCTTGTCCCATTTCATTGAAACACCAGGAGCACGGGGATTTTGACAAGGTCTGTTTAGCCAACTCATGTCCAAGTTTATCAGTAGCCTAACAGCCTCGAGTCCTCGTCTGTTGGCTCAACTATTTCAAGTAGGCTAGACAAGGTAATTCATGGGGTTGAACAATCGCCATTAGGTCAAGAGATCATCCTGTGATAAAGATGCGGGGAGGACGCAACATCAGAGGATTTGAAGTTTTCACAGTAATTTCGATAGCGACGCGCGGCATTTGGTCTATCATTTTGAAGTTAATTAATAGGCAACGTCTCATGGACCGCAGTTGAAAAGGGATTTGGAACGGTTTAACACGGTAGGCTACTTCCAATCTGACATCGCCAAGTGTGCCCAACCAAACACGACTCCATTGCCCTGGATAGCTTCGGTTGCTGTTGCACCAGCACTTCCGCTCCGAGAGAGGCGAAAGACACGCGTCCAAGCGACGGAAGAGGCACACACAGACACAAAGAAAGGTAGCTAACGGGTGAAAGCTGTACATATTTCACGTCGAAATGGTATCTGAATGATCGTCGCACTGTCTAAGTTTTCGTGTTGACGGTAGGTGCGTGAATTGGATATTCTGGCCGTCGGAGGGAATATCTGAAAATGGTCTGTCCCAGGACTGGCTGGCTGCTGGTCTGATCAGTGGCATGTCGAGGGATAAGACGTCGTAAAGAATTACACTGTTGGGATATTTTTTATTTACATTGGCGTTTTAACTTGTTATATGTGGTTAGACTTACAATATATATCCAGTAGAGGATCTTAAACGATTCAAGGGGAAAGTTTGGTAAACTCAAGGCGACAGGATTCGGAGTAAAGTGAAGCGCTTCCCAAACGAATATGCGACATCGCCCAATCGATTTTCGCTTCTGCCTGTTTTCGCACAGCTTGTCAACTGAGTCAATTTCGTGTGTACTTTTGAGTTGTCATCTAACCTTTGGGCTATTTAACACAATTTTGTTTATAAATATGACGAGTAGCCTATTTCAACCAAGGCTAAATATAACGTTCCTGCGCAAATATTAGCCAGTGGGGTCAGTAATCCTCGCGGTGTTATGAAAGCGAACAGTTCTGGAATAAACTGAATAAGTTCGTGTGTATTGTTGTATTCGATACATATCTCATGTTTGTGTAAACCTTCAAGCACTTCGTGTTGGCTTTTTGAATCTAATATAGCATGAGTTAAAGGTCATACCCATGCCGGAGGTTGTTTACCGAGTGGCTTCATTGTTCATTCAGAAGCGCCAGGGTTTACACAATTGGTAACGATTGCGTTTGGCAACTGTAGTCTGAGTATTGTTCTGGCTCCTTTCTTTCGGTGGAGTCGGTAGCATGTCGGATGAGGACTCGCGTGCCAGCATCAGTTCTTCATCATCATCCTCTTCGTCCTCTACTCATCAGCAGCCAGAGAAAGACACGCCTAGCAAGAAGCGCGAGAGCAAAGCAAGCATGAGCAAGACCTCCAAACTCCTCTCTACCAGCGCCAAAAGGTAAGTGTTGACCACTTCATTCTGACCCATAGGTTCAGGTTACGGGGACCGACTGAAGACACCGGCTCAAGTATCCGCACGCGCTCTTTTGTGTGAATGGAATTAAGAACAAAGATGATCTTTATGACCATTGCTTCCTTTCCTCGGGAAAGTATTAAAATGCCCTCCCCCCTCTCATCCCTCCCTCAATCACTGCGATCAGACATGATGGCTCAATCCCTGCATTGGGGTTAGGGAAAACCAGCTGGCCTTTTAATGTTTCCATAGGCCTCTTGATTTAAGTAGCTCCAAATCATAGTCTGTTCTATCCAGGACTATTACAATGTCAATATTTACTTTGAGGTCTCTTATCCTTCGAACAAATGAATACGATCACAAACCGTAAAACGTAAATGAGTATAGAACCCGTGCTCAATTTTCATGGGTAGGCTACTTTGAGTTTATGTTTTCAACACAGAACAAATAGAACCCTTTGTTGTCAAGTGTTCCGTTGAAGCTGATCATGTCTCTTATTTATAATGCTTTAAAAAGACAGGAATGACTCCAGGCAAGATCCTTCAAGGGATCCACCATGAGAACAAGCTGGGGAAAATCACTTGTAGTAGGAGTGTTCTGCTGACACACTTTCTGGGTGGTCCTGCTAGAGAGAGATTCCTCTGTAGATTCTGGAGTGGAACTGTACAATGTTAAGATGGCTGAGTGTTGTTTTTCAGAATGTTATCATCAAACTAAATTAATGTAATTCTCTTTGGCTTTCAGAATTCAAAAAGAGTTAGCGGACATCACATTGGATCCACCGCCAAATTGCAGGTATGTCCATGGGTGTGTTCTTACCCTTAATTCCTGCTGTGGAATTAAACACCAGGCTTTTCTGGTTGGGCTAGTTGGCAAACATCAGTGCGTATTAAAATGTGGGTTATGAGGTGACAGGATTAAATGACTGAAATGAAGGGATAGGCTAGCTCTCTGTCAGTGTATCAGTAATAACCACTGTGTATTACAACTGATTGTGTGTGTATGTGTGGGGGTGTATGTGTGTGTGTGTGTGTGTGTGTGGCTGCGTTCCCCTTGTGCAGGTGAGTGTTGGTCAGGTCAGAGGTCAGGGTGGTGTTTACTGAGTGACCTGCATGTTAAGAGCTTCTGCCTCAGCTTCAGCCTCTCATCTCATCTCAGAGTGGCGCCTGTCACCTCGGCTTTGAGGTTTCAGTGGTCGCCAGCTCTGCTGTCACATTAGCACAGTCACACTCTCTCTCTGTCTGTGCAAGTGGCCGCACGGTGAAAGCATGTGTGTGTGGGAAGATGCATAGAGAAACAGACAGCAGAGAGAGAGAGAGAGAGAGGGATGAGGAGGAGGGAAGAAAGGAGGTTTGGCACGGAGTGAAAAAAATGTTGGAGAGGGAGGAAGGATTACAGGTCCCTTCACACAGGAATGATGACTATAAAGATAAGTATAACTACAATGATAAAAATGTCCACACTGATCAACGATGAGGAACATTTGTCTTCGTGTTGGTGAATGTGATGGCTGAATTTGGATTGATTCTGATTGGCTGTCAGCTTTTTATCGATTCCCAACGATATCATTCTTCATGTCGTTATTGTTATATTCATATAAGCTTGGATGATACTTTTTTCTCGTTATCGTTATAGTTATCGTTCTTGGTGTGAAGGGCCCTTATGAGAGAGGAGGGGGAAGCTCCTAACAAACAGAAGACATTGCCGTTTGATTTAGAATTAATTAGATATCAGGTGATTAATGAAGCTAATGAGGTCACCAAATCCATGTTTTGGCATCAAACCATTTGGCAGTTAAGCGAGGCTTGTATGTTGGCATGACTGAGGCTGCCATGCAGTTGCCTTCGCCCGCTAAGCTTACCACGCTCATTTTAGTGAATGCGACGGCGCATGGGCACCAGAAAATGTGGCAGATGCCGCAACATTCGAGCTGGCAACCCTCGAGAGCCCAAACGTTGGCCTCAGTCCGCGTGTTAAAAACCAGCGTTTGTTATCTGCAATTAGAACCTCGGTTACGGTAGAACGACTGCCGGAGACACTTTTTTTTGTGTCCCATTGCCCTCCTTTGCTGAGGCATTCCTGGGTTTTTCTTAATCAAATCCAGTCAATGAGTCCAATTCCATGTCCTTAAATTAAAGTGTGGAGATTGTGAATATCAAAAAATCAATCCGCGGTAAAGCCCTGTGTCGAGTGCCTCGTGGCGTCCTCCCCAGCGCTCTGGCTATCCCGGCACTCTGGCTGCGGCAGAGGGAATCAGAGTCGGATTGTGGCTAAGCCTGCGGGATTATTAGGGTTTAACAGAGACCATCGCGAGACGCTGTTCCCCGGTACTACATCGGAGGGGCCCCCCTGTGGGGCGATATCTTTTGGGGGTTGCCCCAGAAACATGTGTCACGACAACGCTGAACGCCCCGGAACGGCGATGACAGGCCCGTGGGCTTTTGCGTTCTGTGAAAAATACCGCCCAGGGTGTTTTAAAAGCAGAATGAGATGTCTGTTATGGCTTTAGATGGGGAAACCTTGGGGATATGTCTCTTTCAGCTCACGAGAGAATGTCTGTGTTACTTTTGTATCTATTTTTCACCCTGAGAGAAATTCTTACTCTGCATTTCACCCATCTGTGATTAGTGAACACACACACACGCACACACACACACAGACACACTCGGTACAGTGAATACACAGTGAGCACACGTACACAGACTTAGGCAAATGGGCAGCCATTGCTGAAGGGAACCTCAGTTGTGGATGCAGACAGTGGTGCAGCAGTTGCATTGCCGCTGTCAGCCCCTAGATTGAAGTCCTGAATCCAACATTGCGAGTCCCTGTTACTTTGGATAAAAACGTCTGCTAAACCCCACTCACTTTACCCACTGTACTGAGCTGTAGATATTTCTCCCATCTTGAACTCTGAAATGTCCTCTATTAGTTCCAAAGAAAGCTTTCTGCTCCGAATGAATGGGAGCTATTCAACATGTGTTGAATATGCTTGGGACTGCCTCTGCCCATGTCTGTTTTTAGCGTCGGAGGATGAGATGGCGGATGGCAGCAGGAGGATTTGTGGCACCTTCTTGTTACATTTTTCACTTTGTGTTTGTCTCCCTGAGACTGGCATGGCAAATGGCTCCACGTTTGGGCCATTTATAGTTGTCCGTGCCCGTTTTAAGCCAACCGGCTTAATTTAACTTCACGGGAAGACCGTGGAGGCCTCGGTATATCTCATTGGAAAGTCCTAACCTCTTCATGGAACTCTCACAAGCTGGTGTCCCCTGGAGAGTGTCCGTTGGCCCTAGACTGATTAGTCCACTCAATGCCTCGCTCATCCACACGGTCTTTCTGTTTTTTAAGGGAGAACTCTGGCAATTTTTCACACAGATCTCTGTTTCTCGAGGTCACCTCAAGTACTGTTGGTACGATGGAAAAAAAAGAGTGCTACCTAACTGGAGATGCTGCAGCCAGGCAGCTACAGTGGTACACTGTGGTCCCCTTCTACTCTCATGCTCACTCATACTTACTCAACCTCGATCGCATTCACACATCCACCCTGAATCTCTCTCTCCCCCCATCTCTTTCTCCCCATCTCTCTTTCTCTCTCTCCCTTTCTTGCTCATACTCACTTATTATAATCACTCACTCCCTCATTCACCCTTTGTGTCTCTTACACACACTCCCTCACTCACTCTCATGCAGTTATTCATTCCCCTCGTGCTTTTCTTCCTCCTCCTCCCCAGGTTCCTCTTCTTGCATTTCCTATTTTTCTAAAAGGTCTCTTGTCATCTCGCCCGCTGTGTTTGTATTTGTTTCCTTTAAAAATTCCTCCCTATCGTGTTCTCTCTCTCCCTCTCTCTCTCTCTCTCTCCCTCCCTCTCTCTCTCTGCCCCTGGGTGTACGTCCGTCACATCTCTGAATTCCACACATTCTGTGAGACGGGGGCCATGGTAATTTATCGCAGCTTCAAATTAAAAGCACACGTGCGGCATTGTGCCCCAACTGACCCCTGAGTCTGAATACACAGAGCCGCAGCGAACATGACCGTAGACCTTCTCCACCCCCTCCTCCACCTCCTCCTCCGTCTTGTAGCGCTGGCTCCGGCTTCTCCGTATTCCCTGTTAACCGGATAAGTGAGACAATTTTCAGCCGCTTGCTAAGGAAACACCCACAGAAGCCCCAGCAATCTGGCTGCAAATGCCAGAGCAGGGTGGTGGGGGGTGGAGACAGAGACACACAGAGAGAGAGAAGCCTCCATTGCATTGACCTTTCCCAAGCTACACACAGCAGTGGGCTAATGTTTATGGATGCATGTCATATCTTTTTTCTTTTGTCTTCTTTTTTTGTTTTGCACACACACACACACACACACACACACACACACACACACTTCCAGGCGCCCTTCTTCACTGTCTCATCGGCGAGCTAGAGTATTGTGCAAGAGCTGTGTGAAGCATTTCCTGTGCTTACTTACCAGAGAGCTTCTGTTAAAAAAAAGAAAAGGAAAAAGAAAGAAAACGGACAGATTCATATCTGTGGTTATCTAGGCCCACGCGCCTCTCGATTCTCCTTTTGTAGGAGTCACAAAGAGTCGGCGGAGGAGAAGCGGCTCTTGATTGCCCTGTTCATCCAGCAGGTCTCGCCCCCCAAGCTCTCAAATGGCTGATTTGGCATTGTCTGAGTTTGCTTGAACACCATTCAAGTGGACCGGCAGATCCACTTTAAAGCCCTGAACACACGTGCCTTTGTAACACTCCCTCTTCAGGTAAAGGGGTTACGAGAGGAGTTATATGACTATTTCCTTATCGGATTGTCATCTTGAGAATTAAATATTGAACGGGGTCTCATTTTAAGCATTCCCCGTGTGTGGCAAAAAAAAACAGACGCCATAACCTCACCACCGTGTCTGCTCACAGCAAAAACCCCCTTCATCACCTTCGTTTGTATTTAGTTGTTGTTAGAGTTGGAGCGTGAGAAGCTATTAGTGGATGAGAAATGAGGTGATTAACGAGTTTTGGCGTTTACATGCGGCCACACTTCCTGGGAGAAGGCAAAAAACTAAATCAAGAACAAAATGGCCCCGGCAGCTTTGCCTCAGATGGTGAACTGATTAGAAGCACTTGTGCAAACATGTGCATTGAGTTGGCTTTTGGGATGAGGCTTTCTTGGCCCCTTAGATTTACCCAGTTTAACATGGTCTCATACTAGCCTCAAGGCACTTCTTCCCAAACTGCTGTTAATGCTCGTACAGTCACTACTGACTGCAGCTGGTGCCCCTCCCAGGCATGGTGCTGGTGGAGTTTTTTAATCACTTTCTGGTGGAACCCCCCAGTGAAACGACCACTTATTCTCTTTCAGCGTCCAAGCGCTCGCCTGGACTCAAAAGAAAAAGAGACAGAGAAAGGGAGAGAGAATAAAAAAGATAGCTATCTGTGTTATTTAAATGAATGACAACAGTGATGCCCTGGACTGGTGGCTTGTGTCGCTGGGGGACTGTGTGGTCTTTGTGCGGCCGGCTGGTGGTGGTGGTGGTGGTGGTGATGATGGAGGCGTAAGCAGCAGTGGGGTTGTGTGTGTGTGTGTGTGTGTGTGTGTGTGTGTGTGTGTGGGTGGTGGTGGTGGTGGGGGGGGCAAACAGTGGAGGTCCTCTGTGCGTCTGGAGTGCATCTGAGACGGTTCTGTTTCGAGGCTCCTCCCCGGGCCCAGTGAGGAGGACAGCGATACGATGCGGCCTGCTGAGCAGACGGCCGTCCACTGCCTGCCCGCTTGCCCGCCCCCAGTGCCTGCCTGCCTGCCTGACTGACTGACTGACTGACTGACTGACTGGACGCCCCCTGTGGTTGGTCCTTCAGCCTCAGAGCAGAGCCTACTATTTTTATTTAGTTTTTCTATCTAAATTTACCCCCTAGAGTACATATGGAGGTGGTGACACGTTTAGGGACGTCTATTTGTGACTCTTCAGAGGGCAGTTGAGACCTGTTGTGTGGACGGGAGATGGACGCGGTGGTTGTGTCCTCACGTCCTGCTCTATTTTGAGTGCAGATTGAGCCGCTCGGTTACCGCATTGAAGGATGACTGTTCAGAAAATACTCCTCTCTCGCTTGACATGCCATTCAATCACTTCCATCTCTCCCACCTCTCTCTAAGAATACACAAGGCGGTGAGTGTGCTGGGGCCGAGTGCGGTGTGTGTTTAGGCTTGTTAGTACCAGGCCTGCAGTTGAGTCAGTGTTTGGTAGCAGAGTGCAGTTGGCTCGTGGCCTCGGCAGTGGAATCGGCGCTGAAACCACAGACAGTTTTTCTTTTTTTTTTCATGCAAATGGCCTCCTTTTATCTCCGTAGGCAAATAAACAACTCTCTCGCCCCCCTCACTCTCCCCCTCACTCTCTTTCTCACTCTCTCCTCTCTCTCTTCCTCTCTCTCCCTCCCTTGACTCCCCCCCCTCTCTCTCTCTCTCTGCTGCTCTTGTCTTTGATCAAATGAAGGGTTATATGTGTAATGTGAGTCAGCTGGAAACTGATGAGAGAAGAAGTCAAACAAGTCGTACGCCACGGCAGATCCCTGAACCAGTCCTTGACACCTCCGCCGAGGTGTCGGCTTGCGGATAGTATTAGCACCCTATCAGGCCTCGTGGCGGGATGCCGAAGTCAAGAAGTTATGCGCCGTAGATAAGTGACGGCGATGTAATGTCAGCACATGTCAAAAAGACCTGAAATCACGCAGAGTTTATGGAGGCCATTGACAGCCGGCTATTTCTGGATTTAGCTGTGGCTGCAATTTGTTTTTTTCTTTTATTTCGTGCCTAGATGCTGTGGCTGTTCTGAGAGTCCAAGCCAGTTGTATGAAAATGATCCAGATTTATTGCACATTTATTGCCCAATTCAGTGCTTTGCAGTGGCAGCATCTCATTTGGTGATGTTACAGTGAAAGACCTGTCCTGTAGATGGAAACGAGTGTGTCTTCAGAGAAAATGTCTGATCTCAAATGTGGCTCCCTGTAGTGTCGATGGCACTACAAATGAACACACTGCACGGCCCACATGTAAGTGTACTGGGTGATTTGCTTTATGTCAGCTCTGCAAGCTCTTGAAATGGAAATCAGGACCCCAAATGACTGTGTGTTCTCTCAATTGTGGTGCTCAGGCCACCAGAAAATCTCAAGTCCGGCCGAGTGCTGATGGCCATACTGAAATATAAACAGGAATGTCCATTCACACACAAAAAAGGCAGGGTCAGAAGTTCAGTTCCCAGGGAAATGCCTATTATGGCTACATCCACCATAGTATGTGTAAATGTATTCGCTGCTGTGATGCGATTGCGACTGAATGGCGTGGAGGGAAAGAATGATACAAGAGACGTCTGAATACCACTCACAGTAATGGGTTTGTTCAGGAATACTCTCACGATGCAAATCATTATGCCATCAGGATTTAAACTAGATGGAACTGGAAGTGCGACACTATTTTATTCAAGGTGGACATTTTGTTCAGCTTTCTTTGTGAAACATTATAGGTCTAATATGCCTGCAAATATAGTTGTTTTGGAATTAAGTACGCAAAATCCCTAGGGTATATATTTAGATGTTCCAAGTTCCATTTTCTTGTGTCATTTTTCACAATCCAATTTTCTCCAAAAGTCCCTAAATGCCATTATAATTGAATAAGGCCTTTGCTATCTCCGACCCATTGAATCACATATTCATAATTAGCCATGGTGGAAGTCAAATTGAGCAAATAGGCTTTTATGTGTAAGCTTTTCCAGCTCATTGACAGGAAATGCCAACTGAAATCTACTTAACCAATAAGGCCAGGGAACTCTGTCAGCTCTGTGCAGTTTGGACTTGAGTCCCAAAAGAGAAACAGATGAGGGTAAAGCATTTTTTGGTAAGGTAGGCCATCTTTTTGTATGTTTGAAATGTACACCACAGATTGTGTGTGTTTGTGATTCTAGACTAAGTTCTTGGGACTGTCTTGTGTGTTGTGCTGGTCTTGTGTGGCAGCATCTGCATTGCCACTGTAGTTACTCTTTAGTGGGCGTTTCCTGTCACTTACAGTACATGGCACAAGAGCTGATCGACCAGAAGCTAATATTTACGCTAAAACCACTCTAACAACTCTAAACTATAGGTTCTGCATATTGTTCTGTTTGGAGGATGTATAGTCTGAGGAAGACAATCTTTAACGTTGACTTATAGAAACCTGTTCTTGTCTATGAGGATCTGCATGGCAGTGGAAAGATGAACAGCAATCATTTACTCCGTATACAGTCACTGGTACACAAGTACAGATGAGATAGTAAGTCTTTGCAATACATTGTTGTGGATAAAAGCATCTGCTAAATGACTGAATCTTGACGTGTAGTTGGTGTGTGACCCTAGTCAGGGACAGATTGTGGTCAGATTGAGAGGCGCTACTGGTTACAAGACTGTGGTAGCCTTAAATATTGCTGCTTAGGAGACGGTGCATACAGTGCACTCTCTGTTTGCTGTTGTCAGGTGGTTGCGTTGCCCTCTTGACGTAAGTGTGTGTGTGTTTGTTTTCAGTGCTGGTCCTAAAGGAGATAACATCTATGAGTGGAGGTCGACCATCTTGGGGCCCCCAGGGTCTGTGTATGAGGGGGGAATCTTCTTCCTTGACATTGCCTTCACGCCAGACTACCCCTTCAAACCACCCAAGGTAAGAGCTGTCCTCAGAAACCGTAATTAAACTCAAAAACTAAAAAAAAACAGTGATTTATTGCATAGCACATCTACCAAGTTTGTAGACAATGATGTGTCCTACTGACTCATGAATAAAGGAAAAGTACAGCCCACTTTCTTGGGGTACATCACTAACACCCTTAGGCTGATGATACACTTGACAGCTTTTTGGCAACATTGCTCACTGTTCTTTTCCCCTATTCAAACGTTGCCACTGAGGAAGAGAAGTGTTCAGCTCCTGACTGTTGGCTTGTATAAACCTGTTCTCGCAGACGGGAATCTGCATTCCTGTTGAAAGTCACTTTCACTGAATTTATATAGAAATGAAAAATAGGAAGATAAGCTAATAGATGCAGTTCTGTGTGATGTGTGCATTTCCTGTTGACAATGCGTTACCAGTAATTTCACTCTTGTGGTTAACCATTGCTCTACAAAATCTCACTGAGTCATTGACATCCACTCATTGAATCAACCTCTAAACTGACAGACATGAGCTGGAAAGAATTTGAAGTGTCGAATAATCATGCACCATCAAATTCTGTTTTCCTCTGATGCCAACTGTCTGTTGGTCTTTGATGCTTGATTATGAAAGAAATAATGGAACATTGTTAGGTTAGGCTGTTGTCCTTTAAGGTTAAGCAATTGTCTGTGCTCCTTTAATCGGTAATCATTAATAATTTGTTGACAAATATTGAAACACAATGGGCCACTCTTGTCACTTCTTAATTGCTTTACAATAACAGGTAAGGTGTAGAAACATGCACAGTAGATGTTTTCACGGCAGGTTCTTGCTTTGCGTCATGAGCCACACTTCTATGCTGTGAATTTATTCATCCTCTAGCCTCTGTGGTTTTCCTATGTCCATGTCGCTTGTGAATGTGGTTTGGGTTACTGTTTGTAATCTGTGGTATTATTTGTCAACTGTCTGGCTATATATATATTCAGTCGATCAAAACTAAAAATGGCCGGCGCATCTAGAGACATAGTTGGTGTGTGGTTTCTCACTTTTTTTTAGTTGATCACGTTTGGTTTTTTTGTTATCATTTGGATGTCTGCTTGTTTTCTCAACCCACTTTATTCATTGTTAATTGTATGTACCTTCTCTTTTACTATGTATGAACAATATACTTGTCTTTTTTGTCTCTCCCCCTCTCGCTTTCTCTCCCCTCTTCTCTCTCTCTCCCTCCCTCTCCCCCTCCCTCTCCCCCTCCCTCTCCCCCTCCCTCTCTCTCCCCTCTTCTCTCTCTCTCTCTCTCTCTCCCTCCCTCCCTCTTTCTCCCCCTGAATGTGATTCCCCAGGTGACGTTCCGCACAAGAATCTACCACTGCAACATCAACAGCCAAGGCGTGATCTGCTTGGACATTCTGAAGGACAACTGGAGTCCTGCCCTCACCATCTCCAAGGTGCTGCTGTCCATCTGCTCCCTACTCACAGACTGCAACCCCGGTAAGCACCAAAAAAACACAAAAGCAAAAAAAAAGATATGTACACAAATGGACACATGCACAAACCCACCTCACTATGAAGAACAAAGTCCTTAATATATATACCCTAATGTTCCCTTTTAGACCATGCAATACCTCTGTGTACTGTGTCATAAGGAAGTCATACTTCATTTTCTTGGCCCCTGTGGTGCATTGTTGCCAGTACCTTTGCTGTCCCATTCTCAGATCTTCACAGTATTGCATTATTATGAAGTATGTTTAGTGTATAGTGGTGGAGAGCTCCAGGTCTGTCCTCTACTTTACTGCACCATTTCATGGTTGGAAGGTGTGTCCAGTATCCATCTATCGTTCTCTCAGCTCAAGTAATGCTTGTGTGTGTGTGTGTGGGGGGGGGGGGGGTGCGCACGCGTGAGTGTGTGCATGCTTGTGCACACACAATCCACTGCTGCTGTCCAGCGATGTCCTCAGACTATAATCTTTTGCCTTCTTCTGATACATGTTAAACTGCCATGTCCTTATCTATGCCAGACAGTAGTGGAATTCCACAGAGATAGGCGCTGTGCTTTCTGTGCTCATCGCACTCTCAAGCACCAGCTCCAGCCGCCAAGACTCAATATCCTATCAATACAAAGACTGGAGGCCCCATCCTGTTTGCACTGTAGATTGAATAAAAATGCATGTAGTGGATGGGAGTGGTGTCGGATGTTTGTGTTGCCACTGAACCCGTCACTGTTTTTGGACCTGTGACGCACTATTCAACAAGCAACAGTGTCTTAAGGCTCCTCTTGGTAGTGGAGAGATAGCTCTAATCAGTTTTGAGTTGAAAGGCACAGTCTGCTGTTCTGACAAAAGATTGTTGATATTTGAGCTCAACATCAATATTGCACCCCTAGCTGTCATGCCTCTGAAGCTTTGTGCTGATTCACTACAATTGTTTATAGCTCTGTCCAAACGCCCATTTAGCTTTCCTTTAAAAAAAAAATGATATGAAATACACACTCACACACATACACACACTGACAGCTAGTTATGAGGAACAATTGCTGAATTTGACCAAGTACAATACCAGTCAAAGGTTTGGCAACTAATTTATGTTGCCGTGTACGTGATTAAGATTATGAAATGGCCCACATTGATTTATGTTGCAAAAAAAGTAAATACATTTTTGATATTAACATTTTTTCAAAGCACCTTTTGCTCAGTCTTTTAAACAACTTAATCATATCATACATAGTCAACTGGAATGGATTCCCAACAGTCTTGATACACTATGTTGCCAAAAGTATTAGCTCACTGCCTTGACTCACATATGATATGAACTTAAGTGACATTGCATTCTCAATCCATAGGGTTTAATATGTCGTTGGTCCATCCTTCACAGCTACAGTATAACAGCTTCAACTCTTCTGGGAAGGCTTTCCACAAATTTTAGGTGTGTTTATGGGAATTTTGACCATTCTTTCAGAAGCGCATTTGTGAGGTCACACACTGATGTTGGACGAGGAGACTGGCTCTCAGCCTCCGCTCTAATTCATCCCAAAGGTGTTTTATTGAGTTGAGGTCAGGACTGGTGCAGTCATGTTGGAATAGGAATCTGTACTTGGTCCCTTAGTTCCAGTGAAAGGCCCGGCCCGGTCAAAAGTACCTTCCCCCAAAAAAGTCCCAGAACCAGGGTAGTGGAAACACGCCTTAAATGTTGCAGAACACCTTAGGGGTGAATTAGAGCAGAGACTGAGAGGCAGTCTCCTCATCCTTTTAATTCCCATAAACACACTCCTAAACATTGTGGAAAGCCTTCCCAGAAGAATTGAAGCTGTTATAGCTGCAAAGGGTGGACCGACATCATATTAAACCCTATGGATTAAGAATGGGATTTGACCTAAGTTCATATGTGAGTCAAGGTAAGTGAGCAAACACTTTTGACAATATAGTGTATTTCCCATATGGATTTCCCATACATTTTGAGAACCTATTGGCTGCTTGTCTTTCACTGTTTTTAATTGAAAAGAATGTTGGCTTTAATAATGTCAATTGTGTGTAGATTTGTCCTAGAGGTAAATGGTTGAAGATTTTGGAATTAATATCATTCTAGAGACCTTAATCTTCTATCATACTTGGATGTTGTAGTTAATGTTGTAGCCTACAATGTAGGGAAAAAAGGAATCAAAGAAAAAACACTCTGAATAAGTGTGTGTGTCCAAACGTTGTACTGTATATTGGAGTGGAATTGTGGATCTTTAATTCCTCAAGTGTATAAATAGTTGATGGGGTCATAGTGGCCGCTGAAATGTAGTTTTCCTTGTAGGCAGGCACACAAAATGTGTCTAATATTTCCTCAGTGCTCCCCTTCGCTACAATATTTTATTTCATTTCCTCTGACTGTGCTGATTGATTCACCATCAGTTTGCATCTGACTCACAGGGGATGAATATGACGAGCGTTGAATCACTGTTGTTCAACATCGTTCACCCACGACTGACCACTGAGTGCACACAAATCCTCCCAATGGCCACTGGGTAGATGAGTGGCGTGCACCAGTGATGCTGTGTGTGTGCATGTGCGTATGTGTGTGACGCCTCTCACTTTCTTTTCCCTCCAGCCGACCCACTTGTGGGAAGCATCGCTACCCAGTATACGACCAACAGATCGGAGCACGACAGGATAGCCAAACAGTGGACCAAGCGCTACGCCACATAATCTCCCACAGGCATGCGGAGAGTGCTATGTGGAGAGGGAGTGATACAGGAGGAGGTGGAGAGGGATGAAGATGTGTGTGTGTGTGTGTGTGTCTGTGTGTGGGTGGGTGGGTGGGTGGCAGGTTAAATGAGAAGGAACTGATTGGGTGGGGGAGGGTGACTAGGGATTGGGATTGAGTGTGCTGAGGGAGGTATATAGGGAGACATTTTTATTGGGGGTGGGAGGGAGGATTAAAGTCGTATTTCCTTATGGTCCCTTTGTTGTTAACATGTGATGTTTCCTTCTTTTTCTGAACTTGTTTGTTTTGAGCACAAGTAGAGTTGAGATTTTGGCAGTGCTTCATCGTAATATGTCTTCCATTTTTGTTTTGTTTTCTACCCTGTTGTAAATCAGTTTTAGTTGGCACGCTTGGAAACAATAATGTTAAGTCTTTCTGCATTACGGTTCCTTGTAAAAACAATAGCACAGCATGATCCTTCAGGCCAAACTTCAAGTTGCAATGTGAATTTTCCCCTTCTATTAAAGTTGAATTACAACTGATTTTTGTTGCCGCCTGCCTTTTATTGAAATCTGCAGTTATAAACTTCTGTATAGACTTTCAAACCACACACATCACCAGCAAATCATAGTGATGGCCTGTTTAACCATTGTTATGTTAAGTCTTTTATAGTCTAAGATCATTGTGACCTTTTCAGTAGGCTGCCAACAGATAGATAACTAAAAACAGACCCATGGTTCATAGCTGTGAAAAAAGGCATGTTTGTATTTTATTATGATTACCATATGTAAGGACAACAGCATGGAAGCTACATGTATAGTGTGCATTTCTGCAGCAAGCGCTCTCCTGGTAAAGCTTGCATTTTATCCGAAGACAATATGGAATCCATTTGTGTATCACAGAATGTGTTGACTGTTATCCCTGTGAGCAGTCAATAACAGCTTTGACCTTCATATGGTGCTTAGTTACAAAAGCAGCACAAGATGAACAGCATCTCATTCTGTCATACTGATGTCTTCAATAAAATGCCTTTTTCTCAATTACTGCTTGATTTAACCACTCCAGTGCATTCTACACAGTAAGGTGAAAGAGTAAATAATAAATATTGTGTTGTCATTCACACACATAATGTAAATATTTCATACACAGACAAAGTAAATCAATAATTGGCAGAGTGCTACTGACAGTCTTGCTGAAAGAAGGAAACACTGAAAATCGATAACCTTCTACTGAAGATGGCCCATCATGGCCTATGACCACCGCGTCTGCTCATTACGCTTCTGGTTTCCCCATGATGTTCTTATGGTCTTGCGAGTAGGCTATGCAAGGGTCAATGCTCAAAGGGTGTGTAGTGTTAAAAGTCTGTCGGCTGTTCTGGAGTTTTCCCATTTTGTGCTCAAATGTCGTTGGACGTTGTACCTTTGCTCTTGCGACCGGGTAAAGGGAAGGCGGACTTGCTCTGGGGTTGCGTCAGGCGGCTGGTGAGGGTGGTAAATGGCTCGATCAGGGAACTGCGCTCGGCCACGCTCACTTCCCAGAGTTTCACCTTCTCGCCCCTTGCCCACTGTTGTGCCACGTCTGATTCCACCTTACGACGTTCGCGTAAGTCGCTCTTGTTCCCCAGCACGATGACCGTCACCTACCATCCAAAAACAGGGTGGTCACTAAGCACATTCTTTCATGCTTTCATTGTTGCTATTGATTGTCATGTACAACATCTTCATCATAATGTTCACCTACATAGAACAAATATGTGGGTGTTAGGCACAATGACACAGAGAGAGAATAATAGAGTATAATAAAGCCGCATACCTCCTTCTTGTCCCTGGATTTATCGATTTCCTTCTTAAGAGCATCGACTTTCTTAAAAGACTCTAAACTGTCAACACTGTACACTAGCACAAACCCATCGGCCACGGAGAAATAATGTTTGGGTAAATCAACACCATCATGGAGCCCTCTGGTGTCGTATAGACGCAACTGCTCTCTCACGCCACGGTCTGTCTCGACTGAGGCAACGTACACATCCTCCTGGGTTTGGTTCGATTCCGTGCCTAGCAGGGTTAAAAATGTGTTTAACTGACTTTAATTAACATAATCTTGAATCACAATCTGTAAACAACGTTTTTAAAAGTAGCTATCTAATCTTACACATAACCAGAAGGCTAGTTGGGAAATCCAAGCCAGAAATCCAGAATGGGAAATCAGCAGAAGTGGAGTAAAGCATGAAGCAAAAACACTGCATTGCATTAATACTCACCAACGACATGATTTCCGTATAGAAGGTGCTCTAGAATGGCAGTCTTTCCTACCGATGCCAAGCCACAGACCACAACTTTACAACCTTTCCCCATTGTGATTTAACGTAGATGTCCTTGACAAAAAACAGAAACAAACGATTGTATCAAAGATCCTTCATTACGCTTTAACCCTCTCTGATTGTATGTTTACATTGGCTACGTCACTAGAACTATGTTGTCCTCGAGTTACGTAAACGTTACATTTATGAAACCATTAAACATGTCACCTGTTCAAGTCTAATAAAGTGGCATTTTAAGTAAATCCCAAGGTAGTGTCAATAAGGAAATGCAGCAGTAGTCTATGAAGTTATGTGGTTAAATAGCTAAAACAAGCTAACCTGGCTTTGGGTAAGCGTTAGCGAATATCGCATTTAAAACACGTATTGCCTTAATATTGTGAGTCAATCTAAACGCAAAACCTAAAACAAATAAAGTATGTTTATCACGTATTACCACTTTTTCTTTCCAGGAAGCTAACGTTATCGCCAGAGCAATCGACAGGCATGCACTTGAAGACAGTTCTTGCTGTTTGAAGCTGCTTGAAGTTTTCAGTCAGCAGACCGTTCGGCCATTTCTGATACAGTCCATACAAACAAAGACGGTCGTATATTTAATATCCTTAATGTCGAGAGATGCAGCAAACGTTATGACAAATTTGAGTTTTTCTTTCTTTCCTTCCTCCCTTCCTCAACCCGTCACTGTTGTTGAGCGACGTCATATCCGTTATATTGCTGATCATTTTTCGGCTCTGGCAGAAATATCAGAGCGGTAAATATATATTCACACTGATTCAAACTGATAACGTGTGCTATGTTGTGCATTAAACCCGCAAAGCAATTACAATAGCTGATTTAAAGGGGTATGTCCAAATGTCTTATTTCAGGATAGCATTACATAATAATACAATTAAACATGTTACCAGTATCAGTGTGGCACACCAATAGCGGTATTTTGTTCATATACTCTATGCATATTATATGTATGTATTGTATTCTATGAAAATATATTTTTTTAATCACTTCGAAAATATTTACTACATTTCCCAGAACCCAAAACAGGAACAGTCGTCACGACCTTTGTCAAAAGGCATGCTGGGATTTCTTTCCTTCCTTTCCGGCTGGTACGCCATCATGTAAGCGAGATTTTTTAGCCTTTCTGATAATACAATCGCTGTTAAATCGTAGTCAATATAATACAATCGATACTTCAGATTAAATACATGTGTAACGGAATGCATAAGCATATCTATCCAGTCATTATTTTTTAGTTTGTGTGTATTCTATGTTGGTTTATGTACAGTTAAGCTTCTGCGGTGCGAATCTGTGTAACTAGCTAGGTGTCTACTGCACAGTTCCTACCTAAGATTATATTGTTCCATTTCAGTTATTTTAAGCATAGGGGGGAATATGTTAAAGGTTCAGCGAAAAAGCCATAACTCACCATTTTGAAATAATATGGTTATCGGTTTGTAGTATTTGTTTGTCATTGTTTATCTCCCTGTTAGTTGGTTAGCCAGTTGGACCTAAAGATACATGCTTCTCGTGAATGACGGCCTGGCTAGTTGGATCTTGTAGCTAACTCATAGTTTACTAGTTGCTAGAGTCCACATAGTCGTCTTTTGTTAACGTATGATGACTGCAAAGTACGCGTTACTTCACCTGTATCATGATGGTGTCTGTATTGCCACTGAATGATAAATGTTAAGATTTGTTTATCATCAGAACGAGGTCCTCATCTTAAAGCTAGCGTTTGTTTGTGTCATACAGACTGAATAGTGGACATCACAGTATTACAATTACAACTCAGTTGCACACCATTCTTTGTATGTTGCTTTGAAAGTAAATATTAATGCCTCCCGTCCCACTTGTTTTGTAGCTGATACAACATGGGAGCGTACAAGTATATGCAGGAGTTATGGAGGAAGAAGCAGTCCGACGTTATGCGTTTCCTGCTTAGAGTCCGATGCTGGCAGTACCGCCAGCTCTCCAGCCTCCATCGTGCTCCTAGACCCACCAGACCCGACAAGGCCCGCCGTTTGGGGTACAAGGCCAAGCAAGGTGGGTAAAGGTTCTATCCTGTCGACATGAGTGTGTCTGGTGAAGCATGGGATCGTTACAGCCTAGGCTGCTCCAAACCTGCCTTCATTGGGATGCTCACAGGTGGCTATGAATATGTGGTGAAGTTCTCACAGATGGTCTGAGTCAATGTCTAATGCTGTGGTCTTTGACTTGATGGAAAAACAAATGGATTGTTTTTTGCTGACCTTTGACTTGGACACTGCTTAAATTTAGGCAGATAATTTGTTTAGCGATTGAACATATTGCATATTGTCTTAAATGTCTAATTACTTAAAGCGCAGAAATGCCTCTTGCTTTTCACTCTGATACTGATGAGTTGCCATGAAGTGTCCATCTTTTATGGCCGGTTCTAATCTTTGTACATGTTCCCTGTTGCCCCTTTACAGGCTACGTCGTATACCGTATCCGTGTGCGTCGTGGTGGCCGCAAGCGCCCCGTGCCCAAGGGTGCTACCTATGGCAAGCCTGTACACCACGGTGTCAACCAGATCAAGTTCGCCCGTAGCCTGCAGTCCGTTGCTGAGGTATGTTCTGGATCTTTTGTGTAATTTGTTTGTATTGTGCATACCTTGAGTCTGATGCTTATGTAAGTTATCAATAAGGCAGCTGATAACATCCGATATAGGTTTTCATATCCCATTACTGACCCAAATGAGAGGATACAGTTTTGGTAATTGCCATGAGTAGCCTTAAGAATTTAAGCCTTAGAATTTGAGACTGTACACATCTAGAAAACATGTCTTGTCATTCAAATGCCAAATCATATAGCACCACAGTGGACAGAGAGGCGAATTGCTCAATATGTGGTGGTGCAAGTTAGTCAGGCAGGAGCAGATGGCTATTTCAGTAACCTTTCAGTGGCGACTGACCCAATTTAGTTTATTCACCAACATAGACTTTTATATCCATCTACTGAGTGTTGGAGGCTCATTTTACACCCGGCAACTATCTTCAATGCCATAACATGGTATTCTGTATGCTCTATGAATATGGAGGAATATCACAATATGCAACGGATGATGTGTGAAGTGGATTTAGTCCAGAGTATTTTGGCCTCTATCCTCTGGAGCTAGTTCAATACAAGCTGGTCCAGTGGTACTGTCATTTAGTGGTCTTCATTCTGAGTGGGGCTGTTTGATGGCTTGCCACCACATGGTGCTCCTTGATGTGTGGTAGATCTAAGAATCCTTTGATGACGTCAAACTTCTAGGTTGACTTTATCAGCAGGGATGGTGTTAGATTATTCATCTGCAACCTTTATATATCTCGGCTCAAGTGAGATATGATTGACAAAAATAAGTGTGCTCTGAAGTGAGGTGTAGTAGCATGCTTTTAGTATGCCATGTTAAGTAGGTTTGTTTGTGTGGTTTTGTATCCTAAATGGGGATGACTAACGGGACCTTTTCCTCCTTCCTCTCCAGGAGCGTGCTGGTCGTCATTGCGGAGGCCTCCGGGTGCTGAGCTCTTACTGGGTGGGTGAAGACTCCACATACAAATTCTTCGAGGTGATCCTGGTTGACATCATGCACAAGGCCATCAGACGCAACCCCGACACCCAATGGATCACCAAGGCAGTGCACAAGCACAGGGAGATGCGCGGGCTGACGTCGGCGGGCAAGAAGAGCCGTGGCCTGGGCAAGGGCCACAAGTTCCACCACACCATTGGAGGCTCTCGCCGCGCCGCCTGGAGAAGACGCAACACCCTGCAGCTGCACCGTTACCGCTAAGGGGCATGCTAGCTGTCTCTGTACATTTAGCCAAAATAAAAGTAACCTTTTTATGGTGGTCCATCCAGTCTCCTGTTATGGCTTTGTTACAGTTTGTCTTGGTTAGCATTTGGAGAATGGCCCTGGGTCTGTTTACTCAGACTTGGACTAAGCCCTAATGTTTGACTGAAAGTAGTTTTATAATACATTTTATCAAAGGAGGTTTAAGCAAAGTACTTTTAAGTGTCTCTGGTTTAAGTCTAGAAATAGGCTGAAGTTATGTGCAGAAAAACTTGATCAATGGATAGCAGTGTGCACCCCTATGATGTGCCATTCTATGGTGGCTGTAGTAAACTGGACTATTTGTGACCCTCAAACCTGTTAATCTTATGTGGCTAAAATTGATTTCATAAGCCCTCCATCCTAAAGAGTGCAGTTTTCATGAATTTCTTCAACTTGATAGGTTTCTGAAGTCCAAAGTACTACATTCTGGAAATGCATTCTCTGCTATTCTGTGCTCAAATCTATTGGTTTAGCAGCTTGAATGAGTCCGGAGCTCTGCTGGTCGCCTGATCTCGTGGCTATTGCCGTGTTGGTGAACGTGCACACGTTTTTAGAGTAATTGTACTTGTTCATAAAGTTCAGAACATAACTTTGCCTCCTAGATCCAGACATGCTACAGATCCCCCAACATTTTATCTGTTCCTCCTTGGGTCCTTTCAGACCTTTACTGAAAATTTCATTGAAACTCAAACCTAGATGAAAATATAACCTCCTTGGTGTAGGTCATATGAATATGTTCAGCTTAAAGAGAACCAAAACTTGATGCTCCAAGTGGGCAAAATATTTAAGACATCCATAAAGCATCTGAAAGAAAGCCATAGGGTCTTCTGAGGTCAGTGCTGGAGACTGCCTTCATGGCTCATGTTCATTGAGAGAATTTGCATTGATTTGATTTTAGATAGACTGACTTCAAAAATCAAATAAGAGTTGTATTAAAGTAGGTCGTTGTCACATATTCCCTGAAATCTTTTAATATACAGTCAATGCTTTAAGCTACTCTTATATTTCCTTGTTTTTGAGGGTAAATACACTGCTCAAAAAAATAAAAGGAACGCTTTGAAAACATCAGATACATCATGCTGGATATCTATGCTGATATGGACTGTAAATGTGTCACGAAATGAAAGAAGGGTGTTGGATGGACCAAAACATAATGTCTGAGAGGTGTCCTATTGCATTTAAGTCAGGGAAGTGTGAGGGACAGTCAATGATATCGATTCCTTAATCCTCCAGGAACTGCCTGTACAATCTCGCCACACATGGCCATCATTGTGCACCAGGAGAAACGCAAGGCCCACAGCACCAGAACAGGGTCAGAACGTTTCATCCCGATACCTAAGAGCAGCGAGGGTGCGGTTGTCTTGCCCACAGAGGTCTGTGCATCCCTCCAAGGGTATGCCTCCCTAGACCATCACTGAGCCACCACCAAACCGGTCATGCTGAATGACCATCTCCAGACCCTTTCATGTCTGCATATGTGCTCAGGGTGATCCTGCTCTCATCTGTGAAAAGCACAGGGCTCTAGTGGCAGACCTGCCAATTTTGCATTCTATGGCAAATGTCAATTGAGCTTCACGGTGCTGGGCAGTGAGCAAAGTCTGTTTCTGACAGTGTGGCCAGAGACATTCACATCCGTGACCTGCTAGAGGTCACTCTGTAGGGCTATAGTAGGGCTACTGTCCCTCCTTGCACAAAAGAGCAGATACTGGTCCTCCTACTGGGTTAAGGACCTTCTGCCACCCTACCCTGCTCTCCTAGAGCAACTGCCTGTCTCCTGGAATCTCTTCCATGCGCTTGAGACTATGCTGAGAGACAGCAATCTTTCTGGCCATGGAACACATTGGTGTGCCATTCTGGAGGAGTTGGACTACCTGTGCAACCTCTGGCTCCAGATATTGGCTTATGCTACCAGTAGTAACACTGACCCTATCCAAATGCAAAACTAGTGAAATATCAGTCAAGAAGATGAAAAAATTACCAGTTGCCACCACCTGTAAAAGCATTCCTGTTTTAGGGGTCGTCTCACAGTTGGCCCTCTAGTACACCTGTAGTAAATTTTGTTGACATCAAAGCAGGTCAACCTGATCCACAACCGCCTCTGTTGCATAACTGGCCAGATCAATATCCCAAAAGTGTGACTGACTTGATGCTATACTCCTACAGCCTGCACTCACCCTCTGTTTTGTAGGAGATAAAGACCCTACAAACCCTATGCCGCACAGGTTTTCAAGTGGCAGCTTTGTAATAATAGTACTTGCAAAACATCAGTGTCAATATCAACAGGGCAGGTGGCCTTGCATGCTGACCTAGATAAAGGTGAAAAGAAAAAAACTCAGGCTGACCAATAAAATTGGCCATAAATAACTAGACTAAAAAGGGTTCTGTAGAAATCTAATCTGTTCAGATAAAGAAGAACATTTGCTGGAAGAGTCAGGTGGAAGTATTCTGATGATCTGAGGGTGTTTTGGTAGGCTACTGTAGAAATGTGCACAAGATAAAAAATCAATCTTAGTCTGACATTGCCAGATTAAATTCTATTCAGATTTTGATTATGGGGCGGGGTAAATTCAGGCTGGCCTCCAGGCTGAAATGTGCAGAAAGATGGCAATTGACCTTTGCTTGCAATACCATGTGCACCCTGTGGATGGCGCTTGATTGGACACAGTAGCTTCCTCCAAAAAGGACAACAATCTAGAGCACACTTTGCAGAAACAAAGGGAATAAGCAGTATTCTGTCTGGAATATAGGCTAAGGGACATTTCTGAACGTTTGAATGACATTCTACAAAGATATAAATACAGCATGAATGTTCTCAAATTTTTCAGCCAGCTAAATATGGATTCTGCAGCTGACATACATTTTCACATTGCTGTATGTGGAAGAAATAAACTTAAGGCGACCGTGCAGTATAATTTCAGCATCTTTTATTTCAGTCAAACATGTCAGCGAAACATGTTACATATTTAAGTGTGTGTCTTCAGGTTCGAAGCCCTTGCCACTTCAAATATATTCAGTAAGTCTCAATCGACACCTTTAATCAGAAAACACTTCATCATGAGTGCAATCAACAGGTACACACAGGTAAAGTTGTTATCCTGTTAACACGACAGCCCTCTATCTTGGGGAGAAGTGAGAATATAGCAAGTGTGGATCGACACCAGCATGTGAAAACCTGAAAGTTGCGTCAAAGAATGTAATTCAGTCTCTGGGCTCAGAGTTCTCATGCACTGTGCTTGATCTCAGATATTGGCCAAGCTGTTTGAAATTTGAACACAAATATTTATACCAACACACATTTCTGATAACTATACAATCACATACATGATTTGCTTGATTACTAACAGATGCTGGCCTGGTATCAAGCTTCCTGAGGTCAGGTGCTGCATGTGTGTTGATAAAGTTTGAAATCATGGTAGTCTTTCATTTGCAAAAAATATGTTAGATCACTGACATCCTTTTCTTTGTGTTCTACCAAATGTTCGATATCTGCTTAAAGAATAGGTGACTTCTCTGAATTCATTACAAGCAGTTTGGGAGATGATGAGAAACAGTTATCACATCCAATTGCAATCAGGTATCAAAAAATACAGCCATATACGCTTCAAATGTCCCACAAGGTGTACATCTTTTATCTCTACATAATTTGCATTTGAGGTTTTGTCATTCAATGTTCTCTCCCATACTCAATGTACAATGCTCTATATTATGCTCAATATATTATATGATGTATTGGCATGAGGGCCCCTGTCTAGCAGCGGTTTTAGTGGGCCATGCTGTCAGAAGAAAAATATAGCTATACACATAGCCTAAATTATAACATCAGGCAAAAAGTGCATCAGTTTAGGCCCCGGCAGTGGCGCAACTGGCTGGGGCACCTGCACCGTATGCTGGCGACCCGGGTTCGATTCCCGCCCCGTGGTCCTTTCCAGATCCCACCCCGACTCTCTCCCACTCACTTCCTGTCATTCTCTCTATGTCCTGTCCAAATAAAGGCATAAAAAGCCCCAAAAATAATCTTTAAAAAAAAAAAAAAAAAAAAAAAAAGTGCATCAGCTTAGAATATGCCCGGTATGCCAGATGGGGCCATCGATATAGGAGGGGCCATATCTACAAGATTCCCTTCTCATGACTGTAGGCCTCATAGTTGCAATGGCGACTCTATTCCTCATAGAGATTGTAGCGGCCATATGCCTTGACTGTCCCGTATGTGAGTCTGTGTGGGGTTTTGGTATCCACCTGCGGTGTGTAGGTCACGTGAGTGCAGGGTGTGGGAACCAATTAGCCAATATAGGCACCTGGGCACTGGTAGTGCAGTATTGGAGATGGGCTCAGTAGGGAGAGCACACTTTTCGTTGACCTTATCAATTTTGTACCATCGTTTATGTTCTCGTTTTACTGTCCCACTGGCACTAGCACTGGCACTTTGGATAACATTTTTACGATACATTTTTGGATGTTTTTAATCTTTGCTAATAAACGAAAGAACGAACAAGATTGTTTGCGCGTCAGCGTCGCTCCCTCCCTGTGCTCCTCGGTGGCCTAGGTAGCCAACGCAACAGAGATGATATGGAAAATCTGTCAAAGATCGCAAGGATTATCCTCATATAGGCTATATAGCTCCCCATTTTTCTGTTTATTAGTTATTCCATAAGTAACATTTTGAGCCTTAAGATCCTCATCAGACTATGGAAAACCAAGTCCATTGTCCTGCACTGAGAGATAAGGCTCAGTAAACCATTGCCAGTATTTTGACTTGAACTAATTGATCATCTCAGGTCGACATTGTATCATCTTTTTTGCAACATTTTCACTTCCATGAGCTGTAAACCATAATCAAGATTAGAATAGTCAAGATAAAAAGAAAAAGGTTTGAAATATTTCCGTGAATCTAGGCTACATTATATTTCACTTTCTGAAATACATTAGAGGACAAAATGAACTGTTCCATGATATTCTAATGTTTTGAGATGCACCTGTATATTAATTTTGCAGGATGTGTATGCTGGTTTTGACTATGTGGTTGATGCACACAGGTCTCAATGGGACTTCACCTGGTTAAATAAAGGTCAAATAAAAAATAAAAAATAAAATATTTTGTGTCTGCAGCTTTACAAAACTGACCAAAAAGAGGTTTCAAAAACTTATGTATCTGTTCCGATTATTAATCAATTCTAGTTAGTGTTTCTATATTTCTGGTAGTTTTTATTGTCATTATTGATAGGCATATTTGATGTTATGGTATTACTCTTATCATGATTATTTTGCGTAATGTTGGCTCGCCATATTATAACTCCTTCTTTGGACAAAGCAGTTTGACAAATTCTATAACTGTAACCAACCATTACTGACCTTTGCCATCTGCCATAGTCTTGGCCAGAGCAGTTTACAGTACCTCATTACTTCCCTCATTTTACACATCCTCGTCACTGATAAATGTTATTGCCATTATGATAAACTCAGTGATTGTGTGGCTTAAAAAAAGACATTAGAGACAGGCAGACAAATAGATGATGGGTGCAATTACAATATTCCATGCCCTATGAGGGTCAAGAGCAGAGATAATGAAACAAATGTGTGTGGGCTTTCCATGAATAAACTAGTTATCACCAGACCAAGTTCAATCTCTTAAGATTAAACATTAGTCTGGGGAGTCTGCTCTGTATTTTCTACTGCGCAAGAAGTGTGATCAACGGGCATAGTTCAAATGATTCTGCATGCATTTGGATAGTCCTTTGACCGATCAGACCAAACGTCAGGGTGCGTCAGCTGCATAAGCGAGTTTGTGATTGGTCCCCGCAGATTTGTAATGGAAACAGGATAGAAAAATGTGGAGGTTTCCAACCTGAGCTGCAGGGCGAAATACAATCACCGGCAGATCGGACTGGGTTTACCCGATATATGAATCAACCAAATCACAACATTTCTGCCATATCTGACGTCTGTGCAGATTTACACTGATTATGTAACATTTTGAGCAATGTTGCTGGTCAATGTTCTTCATTATTGTCATTGGCATGTTGCCATTGATATTGGGCAACAGTTTCTTTTCTGAAGAACGCCTCTCGCAAACTTGTAATGGTGATCCACAATAAATAGAACTGGTTATGTGGTTACCCAAAAAATCCCCCCTTCATGCTAAATGAGTCACCTTTAGCATCATCAATCACATTGTGCTCATCACAGGCTGTCTGCATGTTGTGTAAATGAATGACTGTGGGGAGACAACTATAAGGCTACCTCATCATTCCAATGTTTATGTATTGCTTCTAGAGTGTTGGATTTAGCCTTCCCACTGCTAAACGTTAACAGAGCTGTGGGGGCATTTGAATTTGCTCTGCGGATCTGTCTGGTCATGCTCGAATTCTCAATTATTTAGAAAAAAATATCAGCAACCAATCACAACAACCATGGGGCTTTACAGTGAGCTTTGCAGTGATAGAGGAGTGCAGTTAGGAACACAGTTAAAGCCAATTAGCTGTGCTGATGGCAACAGTATTAAATGACACCTATTCTTTACGCCCCCCAAACAACTACATTTAAAACCGTGGATTACAAGAAAGATGAGTTTGCTGTAGCCTACTTCTGAAGAGATTCAGGAAGATTTGAATGTGCTAATTTAAGTTTATGCCCCTTGCCCTTGGACTCACTGTCACTTTTGGAGTTTGGAAGTTATACTGAGAACACCAAGGGTTCCACCAATCTCCATTGCAAACATCAAGCTTAAGTGCACAGAAAGAATGGCAGGACTTTTATAGATGATTGATGATGACTGGTGGAGATTGAAAGCATATTAAGTTGACCCCATAAGATCTAGTGTACCTAATTAGTCCACCAAAGATTTGTAAGTGAACAACTGCAAGGTTTGATGAATATCACATGTGCGATGTCACACAAACACATATAATAGGTTCATTTGTAGGGTCATTTGAACTTGACCTTTGACCCTACAACTCTTCCAACTTTCCAAAATCAGTCCAGCCAGAGACGGTTTATAAAGCTATAAAGTAACTATACGATCTTTGATGTAGCCCTTGAAGAGATTAATGATGCCATGTTTGATGGTCTCTTATACTGTGCCACAGATGGAACCATGCATACCAAAAAAAAAAAAAAAGATACCACGCTGAAAAGGTTTGTCTGCCAGCTCGCTATAGCGTGTGGGTGAATGTTTTATGTAGAAAGGTTGTAACTCCATTTTACCCTAATTTCCTCACTATGCTATAACCTGTATACAGCACATTACTTAATGATACGATATGGAGCCAAATTATTGCTCCAAATTATGAGCTTTTGTGAAAAAAGTAGTATATATTAAAAAATGTTTTGGTTGCCTATATACCTTTATAAATTGTTACATTTATTCTATGACTGAACTTATACTTTCAAACAGGTCAGATGTTTTGGATGTCAACCAACAATCTGGTTTATTGTTTCATACTTTATCTGTCAAACTTGATTGCAGATAAGGAAATAAATCATATCGCAGACTGTGAGTCTGCATTGTGCACACATTAGCACTCATGGAAGATGTTCTGATCTGGGTCAAAGAAGTGACGCAGCGCTCATTAAAAAAGAGTCCTCGGGATAGGCCTACTGTTGTGGCTATTCTGAAATGAGTCCAATGAAGGGTGGTGCAACCCTATGAATGCCTAATCTTTTATATGACTTTAGCTTGAGCCACAATTGGCAGAGCACAAAGATTGTTGGACTGCATGTTATTTGTTGAAACAGTATTCTTTGTGAATTTAGTATTTGTCTGCGTGTAGAAAAGTTCTGGGAAGTTTATTTGAAATACACAGTGTCTATGACATAAAGCCTAGCTGAGCTAACAGTCTATGCAAAGACAGCTTTGTGTAACTTCACCCTGGCTCCTCTTGGTGTCACTGATATATCCCCATGGAGAGGGACAAAAAGATGACAAAAAATGAATTTGGCCTTGACTCTTTCTACATAAATGAAGATTTGATGAGACAGAGACCTAGGCATCCAGCGTTTTATAAAAGAAATAAAGAATGAGATAAAGAAATGATCTAGCTCATGATCAACGTTTTGTGCAACTACCCATTGGAGGGAACATTTCATGTTATGATGTGTCAGGCTTCTTACATGTGATCTCCTTTTATTTCCCTTTATCTCCATAACAACCATAGCCATTACCACCAATAATGTCCAATCTGCATCCAGCAGCCTTCGCTGAGGGAACTTGACCATTTGGCTTGGACAATATTTAACTACAGATCCTTGTGGGTATGCTATAAAAGCCTATCTTTATCCTGGTTGGTTTTGGCACCACTGCTATCAGAGCAGTCTCTCCTTTTATGTGAAATTCATTTCAGCATGACACAAAAACGCCTCATGAGGTTTCTCTAGACAGAGTTGTTCCTCACCTGTTGCTACGGTGTCATGGTAGTGTTTTTCATGTTAAAACAAAAAAAGTTGATCTATGAGGCTCTCCTTCCAGGGCATTGGGGCAATTCATGCACCCCTACCACACACACACACACATGCCGCACGCACGCACGCACGCACAAACGCACGCACGCACGCACACACGTACACACGCACACACACACACACACACACACACACACACTATTTTTGACAGGTCCTAGCCTAGGACTCCTAGGCTAGGATTAAATTTAGACTTTTTCCTTCCACTCCTTCAAACCCCCTTCTCCGCCCATCTCCCTGCTAGGCCTATGTCATGATGACCTTCTTTGTGAGGATGTGTGTCCACTCCTTTAGTTCCAGTTACAATACCCTATTATCTCCTCCACACGGCACTGAATATTTTTAGCAGAGGGTCCACATTAACCCTTAACTCTGCGACCTGACCTAAAATGGAACGGGGGATTGAAACCGGAGGGCAAGTTGAATGACCACCAACCTTGGAGAATTAGCCTACCGGCATGGACAAGTGAGGAAGAGGAAAAGGAGAGGACTAGTCTGGTAGGCCTACAATCTGTTTGAGCCCTTGGGCCATCCTGAATAAACCCATTTAAGATAACAGGGAATATTGTTAGAGTCGGGGGTCACCTTGGCCCCAAGCTAAATGCTGATTTCACTAATTCAGTCATGCTCAAACAATTTTGTTGATTATTCATAGGCGACTCTGATAGCCTCAGACATAGCCAGCCTTGAGCACTAATGGGCATTTTCATAGGCTAGACTTAACCATCAAACGCCCTTCTATTGGATATAGGCTATCGCAGGGATTTTACAAGACAGGTGAAACTTTCCCTAAATTCGTAGTGCTGATGCCAAATATGCCCTTCGAGGGTCATGATGAGTTAAAGTAAAGTGTGTCAGTGGGTTACATTGACACTATGCAAAGGTAGGTTGCGGAAGGAGGAGCCGAATGAAGTGGGTCACATGGTAGGCTACGAGCGAGTATGCTTGCTTTACTGTAGTCAGTACACGCGAGCCGTGGTCAGCGGAGTTGTCCTGCCACTCTGATACAGATTCAGTCAAAAAAAAAAAAAAATCTTTCACCGTCTGTTCTTAGGTAGCAGTCGTTTTTTAGACAGTGCGAACCGTTTCGACGAGAACAGCCATAATTTCGTCTGTGGAGGGACTGAATACAGTAGGCTATTAATGACCTGACATTCATTGGATTGCTCAGAAAACTGATAAGCTGAACTCTTCGTTGAAAATCGTTTCTGGGCTTCACTGTTCACTTAACGGAGGCGGAACTCTGCAAAGCAAATAGATGCGATTTCATGAGTTTAAATGACAGTGGGCTATAGAGGATTTCCATTCAAAGTATCAAGCAGCGACTCTTTAGGTTGCTGAGAACTCAAGAAAGACGGCATCTAACTACAGGTGACCAAGAAGGTATCGGTCGTTGGAGGACATGGATTCCACAAAAGCAGGTAGGTTTCTTTTCATTTGTACACATGCACAGAGTAGGCTACTGATAGATGAAAGAGACCGAGTCCTCTCTAAATCATAAGCTACAGGTTGATAGCCAGTGAGCTCGCCAGCAAATATCATATTCTGGTACAGTCACGGAATTAAATGGCAACGTTGCTTGGGTGGTGTATTTCCGTGCGGGACAAAATTTGGTCGGTTTTCGTTGCATCTTAGACCTTTTAAATATAACTAGGTTAAGAGTGTCAATGCCACTGTTGTCATTGCAACAGCGTTTGGCTCTGGCGGCATTGCAGATCCCTCACTCACATGGACTGGTCAACCTAGCCATGTGCATCTCTGTTTACGCTTGCCTTGCGTCGGCCCTGATTGGCGGAGAGGCGCTGTGACGTATAAATTGCATAAATTCTCATGGCTAGCTGGTGTGGCGCCGGGGTGGTGGTACACGTGAGGCGTCCATTGGCTGTGCTGTGGCTGACCTAGTTTTTCATTTTGGCAGTCGAGAAAATGCACCGGGTCCACGTGGGGGCGTGTTTTAAAAAGGACTGGTAATTAATGGGGAGTCCGTCTACCAACCGCGTTTCAGTACCTTTATAATAGGGATGTAGCTGTAGCTTATGTGTATTACGTGCGCCTGGAGGCAACTTGAATGCTACTTCAATAAAGCAATTTTTATAAAGCAGATGTTACTCTTATTTAAATTAAATGAAAAATACCCATATTCACCGTTCCACCGTAGAGTCGAGATTGAGATGCTATTTAAAAAAAAAAACAAATATATTTTTTCTCAGATATGTACCCCAGATTACCCAGTACACGAATGAACCTAGTTTAATTACCGTACAAATATATATTTTAATTTAGCTTTTGATTTGGCATCTTATATTTATTTGTTTCTTTACACACTGACCTAACAAAAGTCCACAACCAGTCTTTAGAATGTTCTGAAAGCAACCTCCAGTATCACACTTCCCAGACAGTACTTGAGAAGACTGTCTTTATATTATGTCATCCTCAAAACAACTCCATCCAACAAACACCAACAGATAGTGTGACGGCCAGTTGCACACACTGACCCGACTGTTGGTCTTTGTCCAAGTTGGTGGTGGTCATTTGTTGAGGCAGTGTGCAAGCTCCTTTACTCATTTTTCATCTCAAGAAATTGTTTATTTACGCTGTGAACGACATTATACCTGGTGTTGACTTTTTTTTTTTGGTGAAGGTGTAATTTTAGGATGATAACATACATCTCTACATATCAACTCAACATGTTATACATCTAACTAATTTTCATTTGATTTTCATTTCATTTTAGATTGTCATTTTAGTGCTAATTAAGCCACTATTACTTGCAATACTTAGAATAACTTAGTAATGGTCTCTTGATATCTTTTCAGAGACTTTAGGCACCCATGCAATTAATATATGGTGACCTTTATTAAAACTTCCTGATAAGCTTAAGTTTAACATACCTGACTCTTACAGTCATCAGCTTTTGGAGGTTTGTTTGTTTGTTGAGTTGCTCTCATTCAAGGCAGCCTACACCCTCTCCGAGAGGGGCATTATGTAATGGCGTTATCTAACCATTGAGAGGGGAGCGGAAGAAAATCAGGTCAGGCAGTGCGGGAAAAAAAGAAGTAGTCTGTCTGGTCCACTTTCTCCAGCTGAGTCCAGCTAGGCAGTTACTGCACAGCATTGTGGGAAAGCGCTATTATTGGAGACCCATTTTGCCACCATTTTGCCTTTATGGAAGTCAGAGATTTTGTTGCCATGGTAAAGATTTTGTCAATGGGTGAATACAATTCATTATTGAGTGCCAGTGTCATTTGATTAGGTGGCTAAATGCTATAAGGCTTTATTTATTCATTTATTTGAGCATAAAATGATCTTTTTTCAACCCTTGTGATGTGACCTGTATGTATAATTAGCAAACTTAGATACCTCACATATCACAGTCACCTTAGATGTCACATGCCTCCACCTCCCTCCCTCTCCCTGATCTACTAACCCAGGTGACGTTCCCTCTGTTTTTCTCCAGCAGGGGGTGTGATAGCGTACATCAGCTCCTCAAGTACGGCCTCCAGCCCGGAGTCATGTCACAGCGACTGTTCCAATGGCAGCTACCAGTCCTCCTCCCCGTCGCCAGCCCCATCGCTAGGACAACGGCAGGCCCAACAAAAACACTCGGCTGCAGCCACAACCACGTCACGATCGGCCACCGGGAAGACACGCTCTCCTTCCACTGCGAAATGCGGCATCACTAGTGAGTGTAGAAAATGCTGGTGGATGCCATTTTTCACATTTTCATTCATTTAGCAGACACTCATCACAAAATTGTTGTATTATTCCTGTTAATGAAATTTCTGTTCTATTGATTTAAATTTGTTCTTCTGTTGTGTTTGTAACCCCTCCAGAAATCAATGGCCTGGTGCTTTTGTGTAAAGTGTGTGGAGATGTGGCCTCAGGGTTCCATTACGGGGTTCACGCCTGCGAAGGCTGCAAGGTGAGACCACGTCTCACTAGTCTGAGACTCGACAGGTTTCACCGCACCAGCACAATACAAGACATTGCCTGGGCAGATGATAGTACTGCAATCATGCAGCAGTCCGAATCATGCTTTTGTGATATGGCAAAACACTCTCATTTGAAATAGTGTGCACCAGGAAGTGGACATTAGTTATAAGTAATTGTAAAGATACATACAGCAGAGCACCCTAATTAGCCTAAAATTCTCTACCAACATAGCATAGCTAGAGCTTCACACTATATTGAAGTCATAATTCAATCCAACATTTATGATGGCCGATCGGACCGATTGCTCAGTGTATTCAGATGCTAAACTCCTCTTTTGAGTTGTGACGGCGACATGTCATCATTCTAAGCTAACTGTACTGGAGCAGTTCTGCTGCAGTGGGAGGATTTCTGCCCTAACTGGGCCACTTCCACCTGCATCATGTTGCGTGTTCCCAGGGCGGACCCCTCGGGAGCTGATCGTTTGTGTCTAAGTAGTTCAGTTTTATTTATATAAATCGGCCGAGCCTGCTGCTCGCTGGCCTAGTTGGTTGCTGGAACATAGCCCCCGATGAAATGGACTCTGTGGGAGTGAGGCTCTTAAAGAACTCCCACCTGTTCTCTGAACTTCCCCCAAGGCACATGCTAGGGTCTGATACTTTTGAAGTGACCATCTGCACCCTTGCAAGTGACCATCACCACAAACAGAAACAAGCAAGCACACACAGACACACACACAGACACACACACACACACACACACACACACGTTCCCCTTTTCCCCGGTTCTTATGTTCACCAATTGTTTGTTCTCCAGGGCTTTTTCAGGAGGAGCATCCAGCAGAACATCCAGTACAAGAAGTGCCTTAAGAACGAGAGCTGTCCCATCATGCGCATTAACCGCAATCGTTGTCAGCAGTGCCGCTTTAAGAAATGCCTGCTGGTGGGCATGTCCAGAGATGGTGAGTTCACATGCACATCTCTCTCTCTCTCTTTTGACCCTCTCTCACTCTGTCTATCTGTCTCTCTCTCTTAGCCCCTCTCTGTCTCTCTCTCTCTGTTTCTTACTCTCCTTTCTCTCTGTCTCTCTATCTCTCTCTCCTCTCTCTGTCTCTCTCTCACTCCCTCCCCCCTCTATCTTCACTCATCACCAGCAGGAAGTGGAACACTTGTCACATTCTTTGCCGAAATGGAGATGCACAGTATTTTGTAGTTCAAAATTCAGCAAAGTGAAAGTGGAGTAGTGTAGCGAACAGTTAGTAGAGTGCCAAGCATTGGTAAGCAGTGGTAGATATCAGGTGTGGTGATTGTGCTGCATGGAAATGTTGAATAACTCATAGTGATTTTTTTGTATTATTATTTTTGTCTCCTAGCTGTGCGATTCGGCCGTATCCCCAAGCGGGAGAAGCAGCGGATGCTTCTGGAAATGCAGAGTGCCATGAACAACATGATGAACAACAGCCAGCTCCACGACCAACTCCACGGCACCCAGGCGCCTTCTCCGCCGCTTGGCAACCCGTCGCCCCCGTGTCCCGCGGTGAAGGTCCCCGTCAAAGGCCAGTCGCCCACCCCCATGTCCTCTTCCTCCTCCTCCTCCTCTTCCTCGCCAGGCTCCTCTCCCCGCAGCAGCCAATTGGAGTCCAGCGCTGACGGCGAGCCGTCCATGCCCATGGACACCAGCCCGAGCTCGTCCTCCTCGTCCAGCGGCACGGAGAGCGGCGAGGAGGAGGTCATCGGCACGGTGACGCGCGCCCACCAGGAGACCTTCATGTACAACCAGGAGCAGGGCAGCCCGTCGTCCGCCGAGCAGCAGCGGCGCTCGCCCAACGCCACCGAGCGCGCTCACAGCGACAGCAAGCAGATGGAGGAGCGGCAGGAGCGCCAGGACGCCTGGAACAACTACAGGAACAACGTCACCACGGCCACGGGCCACAGCAATAACCCCACGGCAGCTAGCTCTCAGGCCAATACCTCAGAGGGACATCCGTCCATCCACGCCATGGACAACGCTCCCAGGCACTGCCCAGTGCCGATGCCCAGCGCTGCCCCCAGTGGCCGTTGTCCTGTCACAGGACACAGTATGCCTCACAGAGCTGTGAACAACAGGGACAACGGCTTCAGTGGACCAGCATGGAGAGGGGGCAACAGAATGTATCTAGTAAGTGCAGTAACACCAGAAGAGAGTGTGTGTGTGTGTGTGTGTGTGTGTGTGTGTGTGTAATGTGCAAACAATACTATGGCTGCCTCACTTCCTGCCTGATCTCATCCCTGCATTTTCTTCTCTCCGTCTCTCCTCGCGTCCACCCCAGGTGTGTCCCATGAACACCACCCCCTATGTGGACCCGCAGAAGTCAGGCCACAGCATCTGGGAGGATTTTTCCATGAGCTTCACCCCGGCGGTCCGAGAGGTGGTCGAGTTTGCCAAACGCATCCCGGGCTTCCAGGATCTCTCTCAGCACGACCAAGTCAGCCTCCTGAAAGCTGGCACATTCGAGGTAAAAATAACATTCGGATATCAATTTATATCTATAAGGAGACATTCTATAAGATTGGACATGATCAATGAAACACCATAGAAATGGCTTGGTTGTTTTGTATGTTATTTTCAATCAACTTTGTACCTGAGAGGTTATAAATGTATCACACAATGAATAGCCAATGAACTCTCTGTTCTTTGGTCACATATTAAACCATCACGAGGAACAAACAAATGAGTTCTGATGGTGTTTTACAACATGCTATGCTATCAAAAACTTAAACAAACAGTATCATCACTGTTGCCATGGCCTTGACCTCATTTATTTGTAAACGCTGGCTTGTTTGTTGCGTCTAGGTGCTGGTGGTCCGCTTCGTGTCGCTGTTCGACGTGAAGGAGCGCACGGTGACCTTCCTGAGCGGTAAGAAGTACAGCGTGGAGGCCCTGCGCTCCATGGGCGCCGGAGACCTGCTCAACTCCATGTTCGACTTCAGCGAGAAGCTGCTGGCGCTCAGCCTGAGCGAGGAGGAGATGAGTCTCTTCACCGCCGTGGTGCTTGTTTCCGCAGGTACACACACACACACACACACACACACACACACACACACACACACACACACGCATACAGTACATACATCCTTAACAAAAGCACACCTGGCATGAGACTACCTTTTTAAATTTTTATTCCCTCTAGAATTGCCTTAAAAAGCTTAAAATGTTAACCATGTTGTAAGTCACTTTGGTTAAAAAGCGTCAGCCAAATGTAATGTAATAATGAGATTGATTGGGTGGTGGTGGTCTAGCTGATAGGGATTTGGGCCTCCAAATGAAACACTTCGATCTCAGGGGCTGCCACCATTCTGGCCCTGAGGTATTATTGGAACGTAGAATGTCAAATCTTCACCATCATTAATATCATTTCAAAATAAAAAAATAACATGTGTTTGTGTTTGTGTTTTTTTTTATTTGTTTAGATCGATCTGGCATCGAGAATGTGAACTCCGTAGAGGCGCTTCAGGAGACCCTGATCCGCGCACTACGCAGCCTTATCACCAAGAACCACCCCAACGAGGCCACCATCTTCACCAAGCTGCTGCTCAAGCTGCCCGACCTGCGCTCCCTCAACAACGTGCACTCGGAGCAGCTGCTCGCCTTCAAGGTCCACCCGTGAGGCCCGCTGCGCCAAGGAGGACGCTCGCTCCTCCGTCCTCCCTCCCAAAAGCGGCCGCTAGAGGAGCCGGGGACCACGCCACTTTCCCCTTCCTTTTGGAGACGAATCCCTCCCTGACCTCCCTCCCTCTCGTCTGGCCCTTAGACGATGGAGGACCCAGGGAGGTGTGCTCCGTTGTTGTTATTTTAAGAGGAACGTGGTTTCGTTTCTTCCTTAATAGAAGACCTAGACTTGCCAGGGTAAATGTTAGGCTAAGGTTGAAGGGGGGGAGGGACTTTAAAAATGAAATCTATTGTACGGTAAGGCACTGTTGCCTCTTGTTGTAGTATTGTACAGATTCTTAGACTTAAGCTTGAAGGTTAATGATGTATATGTTTGTAAACATTTTGTGTAAGTGTGGGGGGATGGGGTAGGGACTGCAAGTTTGCACTTGGCCTCTTTAGAAACACCTTTTTGAATCGTTATGAATTTATGTTGCTGCGTTGTTCGTGCAATATTTGACACGCGACTCAGAAAACTGAAAAGGAGCACACTCCTATAGTTTGCCTCACGGCTGTCGGCTGCCTTGGCAGCTGGCCTGAGGAGAACCATAACAAAACTTAATGCATTTATGAACAATGCTACAAATAGATAGGTTTAACAGAGGGTTGGATGGAAAACACTATACCTTCTACTTGTTAATGATGAAGAAACGTTACAATCTTGCCCTATGGAGGTGCATATAGTTACAGCTCCTCTCTAAAATAAAAAGTAACTGAACAGTGAAGACTAGTGGACAACGATGACCTCGGCCCTGGGTCTCCGTATTAGATGTATTCTCTCGTTGTTGTTGTTGACAGCAGCCATATAAATCAATCGGCAACTAAAGCACTCACATTTCAAGCCAGAGCTCACGGTGCACCTGTATGTGTTCAGTGGCATTGATGGATTATTTGGCTACTTTATAAACTCCTTCTGAAGTTGTGCGTCGACAGACATACTGGCAATGACTCGAAAGGTCCTGTGAACAAACAAAGTGGCGTCAGGACAAGCCTAAAGGCTTGACGCTCCAGGACCGGACACTCGACTGACCTGTGGACTGTCCGTTACTGGCTGGTGGGACCCAATCCAAATGATTGACCACATTTGTCTTCTATTGACAACAAAATTGCAGTCCAATTAAAACACATAGCATGAATTTGGTCACCACCACATCATTTGTATACTTTTTTCACAGAGAAGCAGAGAGAATGTTTGGTCTCCTGTATGATGGAAGGGGATATGTGATTAGGATATGTGAAGCTCTAATATTCTGAGAGAGGCGTGTAAACTTTTTTTGTCCCTTTGTCTTAGTATTGACTTCTTCAGCTTTCTTTTTTAATGTACATTTTTCTCCTTTTCTTTTTCCAGTTGAGAGTTTTGATAAGTGAGAGTCGATGCAGGTTTTTAGTTCCATGTTGTTATACTACATTACATTACAATTATTTTTGTCATCATGATCCAAAAGTGCAGTCAGTCAGACAGAGTGGGGTTTGTTGGTGGGACTTCCTGTATGCTACAAGAACTGATGGAATGGGGCGGGGCAATGAGGAAGTCTGAATAAAAACCCATTTGAGCAAAGCACCTGAGCCATACCCAGGTGGTGTCGGACTCTAGATTGAACCAGAACAAATTCTTCTTGATTGTTAGCTCCTGTTTTGAAACCAAGCCCCAGTCTGAAGAAAGAGTTGTCTTTAACTTTGTAGTTTGACTTGAAAGAACAGCATGATTGTAACACTGACAATTAATATGTGATTGTAGATGAGATCTGGTTTACAGAGGCGGTACGAAGAGTTGAACTGTGGATACAGATTTAAGTTGAAACCTTTTCCATTGAATACGCTCCCTATCTTTTTTGGTAGTCTCTCTCAAAGCTTCTGTCCATGTGAGCATTGTGTTGATATGCTGTGGTCTATCTCTGTTTTCTTCTGTGAAACCATTGCAAAATACATAGATTTCTATATGTATAAATATAAATAATATAAATATATCCATAATAAATAAACATATAAATGTGGGACCTTGTGATGAAGTTGTTACTTCACTTGCAAAATTTGCATATCACCTGGAACCTGTACCACTCTCTCTCACACACACACACACACAAAACAAACAAACAAACAAAAAAAAATAAATAAGAAAGCAAAAACAAAGAAATAGCGCTTCCTTGTTCAAGTAACTCGTGCCAATTCAAGTTATTGAAATATGCCATTTTCCTCTTCTGCCTGATGTCTAATACAGGTAATACTTGAATAGGACCTTTAGTTATTAGATCAAAATGCTAGGTATGCATCATATGACTAATAAGAATAGGATTGTATTTATGTGTATTGATTGTATGTATTGATTTTTTTTACCATGCACTCGACAATCTATTCACACGCAATTGACTTGCGTTGATAATAAACTTGATTTCTGTGCTTTTATATAAGGATATTAAAAAAAGTAACTGAAACATGTATCCAAATATAATTAACAAGATCACCCATGCAAATTCCTTCTACAAGTCAGGTTATGGAGTACATTTAATTTGAAGAAATTGTGAAAATATTTAATAGAAATCAGTCAGTGAAATAGAATTCAACCATAAAAGTAGGGGGAAGAGGCATTTTCATCATAGGCTGTCCTCACCCAAATAGACAGACAGATTTAATAATCCCAAAGGGAAATTCAGACTTCCAGATGCTTGGACCCTCTATGGTACATATACCAGTAGGAAAGAACACCAGAAGATAGATAGGTTAAAAGAAGTATAAAATCCTTTGCACATTTTTCCCCCCAGACCCCTGAGCCCTAACAGATACCAGCCCACTAACAGTTTTCTAGCTTGAACTAGGTCTCTATTACACCCACTACTGGGCCCACAGAGGAGTTCACTTGGGGCTCTTAGACAACTATCTCAAACACGCTTCTAGCCGTCATTCACATACACACCACGTGATCCCTCCAGCTGTTGTTCACACACTCACCTTCCCCGGAAGTTATATGGCTAACAATAACCAGTTTTACCTGTACATGTCTATAGACATTGTGCTTTACACCCAAAATAAACACACACACACAATCATATATTTCACACACAGACAAATGCATATGGAACCATCTAAGAATGGCAAATTGTGTTTAATACAAAAAGGGATAAAAACAACTCTGCAGTGCGAAAACATCCTGTACAGATTATCATAATGTTCTTGTATAGAGAGAGAGAGACGGAGAGAGATAGAGAGAGAGAACAGCTGATTTCATTGAGGCAGTATGAGGTTGGATGATAACGAGTCATCAGCAATAGCCTGCCCCTAATCATGACAAAGAGCAGATTTTAGAAAGGCAACATTTTCCTAGATTCCACATTCTCGAATCAACAGCCTCCTTCACAGCTTCACAGTGTTGATCTCATGAAGCCCCCTGCAGCTTCAAGGTCCAGGCTCGGCCAGGTGAGTCAGGGAGTGCAGGTAGGAGTATGGTCAGGCCGGTGGGGTGCGAAGAACTCCATTTAAGTGCGTCAGAGACACCCAACATAGTCACCTGAACGTCACCAGACAACATCACCAGACAACCACTTACGACAATGTCAGAGAGCTAATGTATCATAAATACACAATAAAAAGAGATCTGACCTTTAGGGAAAGGTACACTCTGTAGAGTAAATACACATAGCACCACTTTGAAATAAGTAAAAAAAAAATCAGTTTTGCTGAAATACTGAACTTACCACCATTTTGTCTGTAGTCTTTGGTGTAGTGAGTTGGAAGATGGATTCTGTGGGTTTCCCAATGATGATGGCATACACATCCGAGCCTTTAGAAGTGTACCTGCAAACAGAACAATAACTGACTGGCTGCTGGACATCCTGATTTATGAACAACTAGCCAGTTGTAATAGCAGAAGTATGAACTAACACACTTAAACAAGAGCTAAAATGGCCTCCATGCCTCTCTTATGAGTGCAACAAATATGTCTCAATCTCCACATGCACACAATAGTGTGGTTATGATTATGGTTATGGCATTTAGCAGATGCCTTTGTCCAAAGCAACATACAAATAACAACAATACAATTACATTTAACAGTAAACAAACTATTTGTTACATTTAACAGTAAACAATTTAAAAAGTTGGTAAGATTACACCAAGAGTAATCCTTCCCTAGAAATAGAGACTAACAGGCCTGGCGCTTCCTGTAGTGCTGACTGGATGAGAGGTGTGGACCAAAGTCTTTACCAGCACTTTCCCCAACTCGACAACCATCTTAGTAACGCACATTGGGCAGATATGTTCCTATTCAAGTGAATGGGATACGTATGGACTACTGACATATCGGTGTTACAAACTAACCCCATGCATTTCTATGGAAGATTCTTTGGAGGAGTGTTATGTCTCCTCATAAGTGTAAACTGAACCCTTGACCACGTTGTTCTTAAATCCTAACAAGTGCATGCTAAAATATGTTATCCATACATAAAGGTTATGCTATTACAGTGCCATTACACCTGAAAGTATATAGAAAGTGTATTTTGGCTGTCTCAAACTTGCACACTTCAAATACTTCATTTAAGTAAACTGTATAGTGCAGATAACACACAAACTCTGATGATGCCTTCATGGTCAAAAAGTGTAGAACAATGGACACTACTCATACTAAACATGAACAATACTAACCACTGAAAGTTGGACACTGCGGAAGTAAGTGCTCAGTGCACACTTACAGTGTACTGATAGAAGTATGTGGTTTGAGACACAACCATTGCCTACATAACGAGTGACAAAATGGTCCAGAAACCAAACCAATAGACTCGGTTCTGATTCTGATCCTGAGAAAGGGAAGATGCTCACCACACATGGAGGGTGGATGTCTCGTTCTGCACCCGCCAGGGTTTGCTGGCGTAAATGGCGTCTCCGTTGACCTTCAGCCATTCCCCCATGCCCGCCAGCCTGTCCTGGAACACTACAGGGATCATGCCATCGGGAGTGGGCCCCACGTTCAGCAGGTAGTTCCCTCCTAGAGCTACAGTCTCCACCAAGTCCTTCATTATCAACACAGTTACAGGGAACAGTTAAAGAGTTGGACTGGATTGTGTGTGTCTGTCTGTGTGTGTGTGTGTGTGTGTGTGTGTGTGTGTGTGTGTGTGTGCGTGTGCGTGTGCATGTGTTGCTCTCTAAGCATTTGTTTTGTGTGTGATTTACAATTGTGTAACTACAATCCAAGGCTGGATAACTGTTAAAGCATCTCTGTTACAGCAGCCTCAAAGCAGTGTGTGAAGACACTACACTTTTAGGACACACTACATTTGTCCAAGGTCACCTGAATGATAGCTGGCAGGTCCATGACTTCATGCAGCCTCATGTTCCGTCTGTAGCCCCAGGAGTGAGTGTCCACCGATGTGCACTTCTCCCATTTGTGATTGGGTAACGTTCCGGGGGTGAATTTGTCGGCACAGTTGAAGTAACCTCCATGCTTGCATGAGCACCCTGCTCCCCATCGGTCATTAGTCACCACAACATCCTATGACATGAGAAGAAGCAACAGAACAACAAACAACAACCCACTGAGAAAGATTGCATCTTGTTTCTTATGGCAGGGGAAAGTGAAGTATTTTTTTTAATGAACTGATGCTTTTGTCCAAAGCAATTTGCATGGACCAATTGCAGGGGTAGTCCCCCTGAAGAAGCTGGAGGAGAAGTGCCTTGCTCAAGGGCTACTGCTAGCTGGCCCAATTTCTTAACCACTACACTAGCACTGTACTCCAGACCCAAGTAAGTTCACTATACCAGAGACTTTCTAATGAGGAGACACAGCTCCATAGAAATGTATGGGGTTAGTTCGTCACGCAAACATAGCAGACATCTACTACACATATTCTGCCCTTTCTGCAGCCAAAAGTTGACACATGAATACATTTTGTCAGTCATGTGGTATGTTGTGAAACCAGTGTCAGTGCCAATCATTTGTTGGTGTTGTGAAGCCTTGTCCACCACACACAGGTCTGCCTGAAATAGATGCCCAATAAGTGCTGAAAATGAGTTGCAATATGTTTTGTGGATATAGCAACTCATGCAATGTTTTGCAACAATGAGTTTGCAATACCGCCGAGTGCAGGGACTTTAACTGTACTCACTACTCTCCTATAATTCTTTCTTATTGTGCTCTCAAAGCTACTGTAAATAAGACAGGGAATGATATTCTGTATGATATTACCGGTAGGCCTGTGCAAAGACAATGTGCCTCCTGATGCATATTAAATATAAAAGAAGAGGAATGCCGGTGCAACACAGATGTCTTCTTTAAGATTTATTTTAAAAGGTGCAAAACATGACTAACGGAAGACGTTTGTAAAGTCAAAACGTTAGTCATGTTTTGCACCTTTTAAAATAAATCTTAAAGGGATATTCCGCCATTTTTGGAAATACGCTCATTTTCCACCTCCCCTCGAGCAAAACAATCGATATTTACCTTGTTCCCGTTCATCCAGCCATTCTGTGAGTCTGGCGATACAACTTTTAGCTTCAGCCTAGCATAGATCATTGAATCGGATTAGACCATTAGCTTCTCGCCTGCTAGCTTCATGTTTAAAAGTGACTAAGATTTCTGGTAATTTTCTCATTTAAAACGTGTCTCCTCTCAAGTTAGAAAGTGCAATAAGACCAACTGAAAATGAAACCTGGCGTTTTTCTAGGCTGATTTGACATGGAACTACACTCTCATCTGGCGTAATAATCAAGGCAACTTGCACACTACTGGCACTACTACTGCTTGTTGTCTATGGGGACTATTTTCAGATGCTGCGTACGATATCACTACGCCTATGGTACGTTTGCAAGTTGCCTCGATTCTTACGCCAGATGAGAGTGTAGTTCCATGTCAAATCAGCCTAGAAAAACGCCAGGTTTCATTTTCAGTTGGTCTTATTGCACTTTCTAACTTGAGAGGAGACACGTTTTAAATGGGAAAATTACCAGAAATCTTAGTCACTTTTAAACATGAAGCTAGCAGGCGAGAAGCTAATGGTCTAATCCGATTCAATGATCTATGCTAGGCTGAAGCTAAAAGTTGTATCGCCAGACTCACAGAATGGCTGGATGAACGAGAACAAGGTAAATATCGATTGTTTTGCTCGAGGGGAGGTGGAAAATGAGCGTATTTCCAAAAATGGCGGAATATCCCTTTAAAGAATACATCTGTGTTGCACCGGCATTCCTCTTCTTTCATGCGCCTCTGTCCTGGCATGGTTGCTGCAGAACTGCAGAAGCGCAGAGAACTTTCCTTTGTTTGCATATTAAATATAGATTGTAGATTTAAGTAGCAGTGCAAACCAGTGAAACTGACACAGCATGACACTTACACTGTTTACATGTGCTCTAGTAATGGTATTGACTTGACTTTAACATTGAAATGACAGTACATTTACCTTGACTGGGCTTTCGTTGTAGAGCCAGGCCAAGAATTCAGTGGAGTTCCAGTAAGTGTCTGGAGCCTCCCAATCGCCATCTGACCAAATCAAGTCAGGTTTATACCTGATTTGCACACATAAGCAAAACATGAAATTCAAGAAGTACCAGATAGACAACAACAAAATGCCTTAGGCTACTTGACAAAATGAGTAGGCCTATACGAGAACAAATTCCATGAGCATGATGTCTATAACTCATATTGCACTTTATTTTTATATTGTCTGGACAAAAGACCACAATGATCAACCTCACGTAGCCTTACCTAACAACAAGGTTGTAGAGCTCTGGCAGAAGTTTGTTTTGGGGAAACTCCTGAGTTTTAAAGCCATTCTTCTTATCACTTAAGTACATGGGATTGAACCACTCAAACAAGGAGTTGTAGACACCATAGTGAAGCGACCTATGAGGAAGTAATCACATGATATAACTTTCACCAAATAGGCCAACAGTGAAACAGTAAAAGCTTAGGTGTTCAGCTTAAGACTAACTTCTTTCGGATTGCATCCATCAGTTCCCCAGTAAGGTCCCTGTGTGGCCCTGTGTCAACAGAATTCCAATTCCAAGAGAACGGGGATCCCCAGTTGGTGAAGCCCTCATGGTGTTTTGTTGTCAGCACAACATATCTGGGGAGGGAGTAGAAGATGGTAAACATTAAGGAAATCCCACTGAGTTGTGAAGACACAACCTATCACCGTCATTTGATACAGAACATGACCCAACACTCACTTTGCACCTGAAGACTCAAAGAGGGTAGCCCATTCGTCTGGGTCGAAGAATGTTGCACGAAAGTCGGGAGCGAAATCCGGATAAGTGAATCCAGGAGGATAGTTATTCTTCATGAAAGACACATAAGCAGGGCTTTTCTCACCTTGCCACTGCCACCAAAACCATTCGCTGCCAAACCCTGGAACTGAAAATACACCCCAGTGCACGAAAATCCCGACTTTCGCCTCATCGTACCAGTTAGGAAGTGGTCTTGAGTCGAGACTCTTCCAGTCCGGAGTGTACTGGGCTGTAGTTCCTGGCATGCACAGCCATAAACTCAAAATGCTCAGCATCCAAATAAAGCGGCTCATCTTTCTGAACGACAGAATGGCAGCGCTGCAATGTGTGTGCAGAGTGTCCTTAACTTTGCATGACTCTGAATCATATGACAAGAGCCATCACCAAAGCAACTTCTTCTTCTTCTAGCAGATTATGCACCACACCATTTGGCGCAATACCGCCACCCAGAGGATAGAATCCTGCAGTCTGTGAAAAAGTACTTGGAAAAAAGGACAATGTGTATACCGCCATCTCCTGGACACTATGGGGTAGAATGTATGTGTTTGGATGGACAAATCAATGGTCACCAAAGTTGCAAATGGAGGAAGATATTTTTCGGTATGAAAAAAGCAATATCAAAAGGTTTTAGTTTTTCTGATGATATAATTACATTTCCATATTTAGATTTCTTCTAATCTTACATTCAAAAGATACAGAAACAAAGGGATTATTTGCTCTTGATTACTTTAGATGCATCAGTGACAGTATAGTTATATACAGTATAGTTATAATTATAATGTATTATTAAGGATTGGACTTTGCTAACTGGGGGTGGAGGTCACAAAGCCAAAGATCACATACATGGCTAATGCAGCAAATATGATGGCCAGGTACAGATGACAAATATGGCAAAACTAGCCTACAGGCTAAAAAGTCCTATTTTTCTTTCCTAAAATGCATAATTTCGCTTTGACGATTAATAGAGTAATCTCTCTCTCTCTCTCTCTCTCTCTCTCTACCTTGAAAAATTGGCTGAGGCTGCCAGCGTCCTCTATAAAATCACACTAGAAGGGAATAAAGGAATTCAACCAGGCAATTTACATAATCTTTTCCCTACTTGAACACATATTTAATCTAAACCTATCAGGTCAAGAGTAGGCAAAAACATTGTATTTCAAATATGTGTTTCATTAGTTTATCAGAAATCTCAGTCTAAAACATCTTAGATGGGCGAAAACAGATGAATGACATGAAATATTAGTTACTGTAGGGCGTGATTTAAATCCATGCTAATAAAACATAAACTAGATTTTTTCCCTCTGATAGGCCAAGACTGGGTTTTGGAATTTCTTATGTTAAATTGACCCCGCCCCCAAAATCTCTACCCCACCCCCTTCTGCGCTACAGTCTCTAGTAGCCGTTGACGGCTCTTGTAGTGACGGATCAACCCCGCTCTGTAACATTTTCTTTTTCTTTTTCATTTGTTTTGTGGAAAAAGAAAAAGGAATACAAGTAAGCGCATCACAAACATCCGTCTAAAGCCCTTATTTTTTATAATTTAATCAAAAATACACTTCTGCCTTAATTTGGGGTTTCCTTAGCTACGGCTATTGAGTCGATAGCTGTTCAGAATTGGGAACGTTAGCTTGCTAGCATAGCTAACGTCAAATAGCTAGCTAGCTCGAGGTTTATGCTAACTTGTGTCATTGCTGTTTGATTACGTTAGGTAGCCGGCCAGCTAACGCTAACTGTTTTTTATTCAGCGATACAACCTCGAGACAAGTCGGGACAAGACCAGGTTAGTAACCATAATTTCTCTTTCGGTTTCTTGCGGGCGATATTGTAAGTCTCTTGAGTAGCATTAATGTTGATTTTGTGAATCCAATGTAGAAATTGCGATAGCAAGTCAACAAGAGTTAATTAGCACTGGGCCAGCATCCACTGCCTGCTCAAATTACTTGATTTCGATGGTATCTGTTTGCATAACTTAACTCTATATTGTTAGCAATTGTTATTTGATAATGCCTATCTAGCGAGTGTGCACGCTATTTAGCTATCGTTTAGTTTATTGCTGGGTAACTTGCAAGAGGCTGTCGTTGGTTTGCTAGCTAACGTTAACAGGCTTGTTGGGTGAAATGTAGCTAACGTTACGCATTGGGTGGAGTGACCCAAATACAATTGGCAGAGATATATTCGGAACACTTTTGCGTGATATGTTGATCAGATAATTACATGCATGTTGTATTCGTTCTTATTTCGTGCTATTTGCAATCATTCCATACCTGCTAGCCGTTGGGTTAACATTAGGTCAGTAAACCAACTGCTGAACCGGTTTGTTGTTACAAACACCGTTTCGGCCTAGCTAGCGTTGCCATATAACGTTAATGCCGCCATTTTGTTTTGTTCTCTCTAATAAAAACGATTTGGTCTCTGATCAAAATATGGTGTTGAATATTTTGATAACCCTAATTGTAACGCACATTTCAGCGATGTAACGACCATCGATGTGATTACATATTGTTTATAATCTGTGAACACCAAATATGCTTGATATGTATTATGAAACGTATTGCAGCCCCCGTCCTCCACTCGAAATATGGAGGCCCCAGACTAGTGCTAGTTAGCAGCGTTGCTGAATTGTTGCATAGTGGATCCCAACATTAGCTAACGTATGATGGGTTTACGTTCACGGTCACGCAGTTGATATAACGTCAACCTACCTTTAGAACTAAATGATACATGTTAACTTAAACGTTATGGTTTTAAAATGGCAATATATACAATTACAAATTATTGTAAAAGTATGATTGAATTCATGATAACCTAGCTAATGTTATCCCTGGTCAGTTCGGCTTACATTGAAGCGAGCTAGCTAGCTGTATGGCTAAATTAGAACCATTAGCCAATTTACCTCGCTAGTTGTAGTGTTTCATATACAACTTTGATTATTTGGCATTAAGAAATGGAAGCATTTGAATTCGTGGTAAGAGTAATTATTTCATATAGCTTAATTTCGAGTTATGTATATCACTGAGGTAGTGTAACTGTTCGGGAACATGTGGGCCTTCTGTTAAGGTGATGGCTTGCTAATGTTGGTTAGCTAATCTCTACGTAATATGTAACGTTAGCGCTGCTTGCCGGCCATCCCACGACCTAATTTCCTAATCTCTTTGGTTAGTCCATGTTCTCTAAGAATAGGGCGTGCGGACAATTTAATTGATTGTATCGTCGTTTATATTGTTCGCAAGTATTTGTGCCGGTAGGCGACAATTTTAAACGAGGCGTTTTGATAATCTGTCATCTCCTTGATGAGTATTTTGCACACATCTAGAGACTGAACCGCACATCTCACTCGGAGCAAATGTAGATTTTGGACCATCGGATAATCTGTGCCATGCAGTCAGGTACTTACATAATGCAGTATCTTCGGACTAATAATAGTCTATAACATGATTTTGTTTTGATTCACTTATGGCCGTTCTACCTATGAGGTAGCTGTAATGTACACGTCAGACTCTTTTATTCGTTCATGTGGTGATACAGCGCGCCCCATCAGACTCTATTCAACCACGAAAGATTGCAAATTGAATGTCAGAAATGACTTAATTGCATCACTATTATGATGTATCTGAAATATGCAGTATACTAATAACATTATTATATGGCGGTAGTTGTAATGCAACTGTGTCATTAAGAAAGAACATTCAACTTGTAAATGTTTTTTCCCATTGGGAATGTATTGACCAGCAATACTACCAGTTTAGTGTCTTGAGAGATATGGAGTTTTTTTTGTATGGGTAAATTGATCAATGTTAGCATCTTGCTCTGTTTCATTAGATATAAATGATTCACTTGAAATAATCATAACCACAGTTTAATGCACCTTGTAACAAATTCCTGTGTCACTTGACTCAGGAAAAATACACACTTGTTATAAATCGGTAAGATGTCAGGTCCATTGATTTTTATTGGCAAGCAGTAAAACATACTTAGTCCTGTTGTTGCCATGGAGGCAACTCAGCTGAAGGCAGGCACAGAGGAACATCATTTATAATGCATTGCCATGGCAACACCACTTCTTACCATTTCCCCTGAACTGTTAGCCTTAAACATTGCATAATTCTGTATAAAAAGTATTTTATCAGGACCTCAAAAAATGAAATGGAGGTAGTTTTTAGTTGTACTGTTGTCAGGATATCATTAACGTGTTGTTTGCCATACTCCGGGGTAACATCAGAATGCCTCAGTGGTGTTGTAACTGCTCCCTTCCACTCTCATTTCAGTCTCAAGGCTCACCATACTCAATGAGCGGACAGCGCAATGTCAGAGCGCTCTGGGCAAACGGCAAAGGGGAAGGATGGCAAAACCAAGTATGCATCTCTCAACCTGTTTGAAACCTACAAAGGAAAGAGCCTTGAAACACAGAAGCCAGTTGGTGAGTCCTTAGGAGTCCACATGAGCATTTTTAGCTGGTCTGCCATGGCCACTCTATTGTTTTGAAGTGGAAAGGAAATGACAAGGGAAGTAGACGCCAGCTTCCTCCTTCCATATTTCTTTCTCCATTTCTCTTCCTTTCTTTCCATTTATGTACCCACAATACTTCAGCTCTGGACCAAAGGTTACAGTGGGACAAATTTTAAATGAGTCATATTGTATTATGTCACAATTAAAGGTAGGCAAATGACATAGGCCCATGTGTAAAAGTGCTGGCGCAACTGTCAGTTTTGCTATGGGTTTCCTGTGGTCCTCAGGCCTTTAGTATAATCTCTTCAGGGGAAGTAGCTGTAGGGTAGGCCTACGCCTGATTTTCAGCATTTTGGCTCCCGGGTGATGCAGAATTAAGATATACAAGCTGATAGCTGTGTAATAATGTAGCATTGTTCTTGTAAATACTAGACTATATGATATCTAGGCTAGTATTTGTATTTAATGATGTGCAGTTTACTGTGTGTCTTGTAGTATGTGTTGTGAGGATGTTTTTGAAGCTAGAACATTATGTACCACTGTAAGATGCACAACGCTGCCTCCCATTTCCATGGCATGCATTCTAGGTCCTTAGGTCTTTGTATTGCAGCCGTACTCAACAGGATTCCTCTGCTGTATACCTGATTCTGTGTTCTCAATTCTAGGCTATGTAACAAAAGGCAGTACAAGGCAGTGTAATTAAGGCTGGTACAGAGCAAGCTGTTTGAGGGGGTGGATTTGTTTTCTCCAGAAAGCCAGACGTTATCTTGAGTAGGATTTCATGTACTTCACTGGGCTGTCAGCTGATCCCTCTTATTGCGCTGATGATAATGACTGATTTAATCAGCTGATGCAGTGTGCATGCGAAAAGATGAATTCTGATACCGCAGGCAGACTTAATAAAGCTCAGACTCAATTGCACTTCATAGGAGAACAAGACTCCATGGTGACAGAGGATGGGTCAGCAGCAGAAGTGATAATTTGAAGTCATTAAGTCAGACCGGGAAAATCAGAACTCCATACCCTGGCTCCCCTTTGGAGGAGAGGGGCCTCCATAGCCGTTGCATGAGGCTTGGCTTAGCCATCCCGAGGCTGTGTAGGGAGAGGGCACTCTGTGAGACAGAGGTCCGCTTGTGGTTGGGCAGCCTTCTCCCCTCCCAGCGCTGTTCCTTTCCGTGCAGGATCGGAGATGGATTGGGCCACATGCGTACAAGATTGCAGAATTGGCCACTATGCTATCTCGTTTGTGTATAATTGTTGGGAGTTTTTCACAGTTTAAAAGTCATACCTCTCATCATCATATCATACCTCTTTTCCCCTCGATACAGCTCCTATTTTTATCGGTGACATTTTCTCTGCTACCCTAGAAAATACACATGGAGTTAAGCACCACAATGCTGAATATAGAGCTGGCAGCATCAGAGCATTCAGTAGGAGGCTTGGAGGCTCAGGTGCTCCAGCTGAGATGTAGATGAAGATGAAGATGTGCTCCAACATTGTCCTCCACAACACTTGTTTTGTTTTGGGGGGGATAATAGGGAGCCATAGTGGATAACGTACCACTACAGAAGCGAACATACCACCACAGACTACAGAGCTACAGAAGCGAACGTACCGAAATACCCATGTCTACTCCTGCTATTTTGTGCTGTGCCTGCTGCTCCCTCCTCGGTCTTGTACACGCTCGCTCCTCCTTGCCTAGCCGGATCATATTACAGCACTCTCTGTGCTATTGAGACTCTCTCTCTCTTACCCTCTCTCTCTCTAATGCTCTCTATCTCTTTTTGTCTTTCCCTCTCTGCCATTAGTTGCCCCTCGTCATGGCTTGCAGTCTCTTGGTAAAGTGTCAACTGCGCGGCGCATGCCCCCCCCTGCCAACCTGCCCAGTCTGAAGGCGGAGAACAAAGGCAACGACCCCAACGTCACGCTCGTTCCCAAAGACGGCACAGGATGGGCAAGCAAGCAGGAACAAGCAGACCCAAAGAGGTGAGCATCCTCTCCGCCCATTCCGCAACACAACAGGGCTTCAGGTTCCCAGGCACTGTGCCTGAACGTTGGTGTGGGGCGGGCAAGGTAGTGCCAGACTCGATAATAGATAATTATGTTTAATTACTTGAAAGCTCCTGGTAATTTCAGGCACAAAATGTTCCTTGCCTGAGACACGAGACACTTGATTCCTGGTCCTTAATACAATATAATTGTTGGAATTAAAATGTACATAAAACTATTTATGCCTTATGACGGCTAAGCTTCATGAGTTCAGTTCACTGATAACCCCTCTGACCCGTCTTGTTATGCTCCAGCCAGCATGAGTGATCTGCTCCATCAGAGTAAAGTGCTTATACTTTTCCCTGTGGGGAGTGTGTTTTACAGTAATGCAGTTGATTCTGCCCCATAGGCATAGCTTCATGTGCTGATGCAGTAAAGTGAGACAGATGGTGTATTTCAAGCCTTTAAATCTGTTTATCTTTAGAATGGGGCTTTGTGAATGATGTTGGTATTGATCACAAGGATGCTTAATGTCTCCCCATTTGTTGCTATAACAACCACCTTAAATCTCTCTCTGATCAGTGGTTCCTTAATTAGTGCTGAATCATTTGTGAAAATATATATATAGAGAGAGAGAGGGCTTGCAGGTGTTTTGAGGCAATTCACTGACCTGTGGTATATTGCCTGCCAGGCTTCCATTTGTAACTGTGGTGCAGAGTGTGACGGCCTTCAATGGGCTTGTTTGTTAGGGCTTGCCTGGTATGTGTTCATGTTTCCTGTGTCTAATAGGAACACTGCTCTCTCTCTCCCCCCCTCCCCCCGGTGTCTCTCTCCTCAGTACCGATGCATTGTCAGCACCGCAGCCGGAGTTGCAGCAGCCTGTGGCTTCACAGACGCCTGCACCGACCCAGTCGAGAACCCCGCCAGCTCAACCGGTAGTGCAAGAGGTCACTATCTTTGTTTCTATCTCGCACCATCTAACCACTATGAATTATGAAAAATGGCCAATGAAGATGTCTTTCGTATTTCATTTTGTAGTTTTTAGATCTTCACTAATAATAGAAATAAATCAGTTACTACTGATGTTTAGAGTGGATTAGAGAGCTGCAGAGATTGGACTCGTTGTGACTGTGTGTGTGTGTGTGTGTGTGTGTGTCTGTGTGTGTGTGTGTGTGTGTATGTGCTCCAGGCCCCAGTTACAGCTTCGGCCGCAGGGGCAAGGTCTTGGGCTCAGGCCAGTGTTACACTTGGAGCGCAAGGGGATGGTGAGTCACTCTCATAGACACTATTCAAGCGTACGCACACGTGTACGTACGTGTGTACACTAACTAACTTTCTATGCACATATTATGAATTCATCCATTCATTTCCACATCTGAACACTGTCCAGGCCAGCGGTCATTGTTTTCCATTGAGGTGGCACCGAGTGACCACTGTTGTCTTGTGCAGGTGGAAAGGGATCAAACCAACTGTCGCCATTCTCTCGCGAGGAATTTCCCACCCTGCAAGCGGCTGGCGACCAGGACAGAGTTGGCAGAGAACAGGCCACTGCCGATCAGTGGTATGGGCCCGGACCAAGCCTCCGCCCCCAGAGTGAGTGACCAAAACACACACACGCTTTGAGAGTCACATGCATTCACTGTTCGACTCAAAACCCACATATACACTAACTGTCAAATTTGAATTTCTTGTGTGAATAAACATATTTGCCCATTAAAGCAAGATTATTATTCTACAGTCACACACACGTAAACGTACACCTTCTCACTCATTTTTTTTCACACACATGTGCATACACACACACGTGCATACACACACACACACACACACACACACACACACACACACACACACACACACACAAACTTGCATACTCTCTTTCTCACACACACACACACACAGCATTGACGCCTTTTGTAGTGGGCCTTGGAAGGCATAGTCATTTGTTTAAAAGAGCTGTTTGTGGTGATGTGTGAGAATGTATTAACAACTCATTATAATGTGCTAAAGTGGTGTATATTTAGACCCCTTCCCCTGCGCTATGATTCAGCTGCTGCCTAGAGTGCTAGAGGTTTGGCGCAAAGGATGCTGGGAATGGGATAGTCATTAGTGTTTTTAATTTAGTTATTTTAAGAAAAGTTTTTAGGAGGATTACTATTTGATGTCAGTCTAACCATTGGAATTCTATTTGAATTTTCTGAAATTCTATATGTTTGCCACTCCCTGTGAAGAGTATAGAGAGCATACAATAGATGCTGATTGAATTGGCCACTCAATGAGGCTGCTGCTCACTGTACCTGTGTGTGTGTGTGTGTGTCTCCTGTAGACGTGACGAGTTGGCGGGACGGTGGGGGCCGAGCACTGGCGCCCACCCCGGCTGGGGAGGGGGTGGGGGTGGCGGAGGCTGGTGCTGGGGCCCTGGTGATGGAGGGGGCCACGGGGGCACCTCCCCTCCAGCAGCCCAACCCCTCGTCCCACGGGCCGCCTAGGAACCCCCCGGCCGGCAGCCCCGCCCTGCCCCTGCCCCAGCCTCCTGTCGGAGCCCAGTTCCCTGCCTACCGTGGAATCATGCCTCCCTTCGTAAGTGCCACACTCTTACCTCTACATTGTTTAAACTCACTATCTAAACTGTTTTTAAAGATGAACTGAACTGAAATAATTAACTTTGATGAAGTGTTAGTCATCACAATTGCAAATAAATTGCACTAAAATTTTTAATAAAAAAAATTCAATACATAGCCTTTTTTAAGCAACACAAAAAATGCGTTATCAATTCCAGTGACGTCACTGGCATGGTAGGACCTCAGAAGCAACAGCTGCAGCATATGATATACTCACGAAAATTAGTCATTTTAATGCCATGGGTTACACATTTGAGGATCTGATGTCCAGGCATGTAGTGTCTGACTATCACCAGATGGGGGACGACAGTTTCAGGCCCCAGTAGCCCTTAAGTTATTTTTTTTAAAAAATTTTTAAAAAAAAACCTTTGACACGAGTCAGACGCATGTTGATGTGACTTTGCGGCAATAACCGCTATAATACGAGTTAAACAGAAATCACGAGTAGAATAATTTTGTTGACAAGGCAGGGGGTAGAGAGAATAAAATACAGATGATCAATTTCCTCATCATATCAGTTTGATAAGGAGTAGCGTTGAAACTGGTTCTCACATTTTTCATCCAGCCTGGCCGTTCAACATATGCAATCCTATAAATAAAAAAAAAAAACCTGTTGCCCAATTATGCCCACGCATGCTTGCTTTACATGAATGAAAGGGAAAAAAAATAATTCCAGCTAGTCAATAAGGAATACTGATGTACATAAATTAATGTGCAGTAGGCCTAGCCTAAGCAGAATAGGCATGGCTGCATAATCTGATCAGAATGACACAGCTGTTTTGAGTTATGGTTATGGGATTTGGCAGACGCCTTTGTCGAGTTAAGGCTATGTTTATTGTTAAGCATTCAGATATTTGTGCCACCACGTACTGACCGACAAGGAAATCGCTTGCTAAGTTATCTGCACGCCACTTACTCCGACGCACGGAGAAGTTTTGCCGTGTATTGTAGGCTAGGGCAGAGTTGGCAGATTTGTTCGTTGTGGATTTTGCACGGATGGATATTCCACGGATACCTCGTACTATGGACAGCTATTTCTGCGATTTGAACTCAGACATTGAACTTGAACTGCATTAACTGCATTAATCTGCCCTGAGACGGACATCAGCTAGCTTCAGGGTGAGTAGAAAGGGACATGTGTAACAGACCCGCTGTGGTTGTTAGCAGCTTAAACGCATTATGATCGAAATGTGATATATCGTCGGAGTCATGACTTAATATGCAGTCTATGGTCAGAGTGCTGGCTTGTTTAGTTACACCTAGTTTGGTGTGTTTCTAATGTGTTTAGAGGCTGGAAGTGAGCCCTTTCCCTAGGTTGGATCGTTTGTTGTCTAGCTAGCTTGTTTTGTGACTATGTCCCAGTGTGTCAGTTTGTTTTGTTGAACGCTAAAGCCTACAGTTAGCTTTATTTGTGTGTGTATGCGAATATACGTTTTTTGTATTTTGACGACAACGTTACATCCAGCCTTTTGCCTCGTAGACATGCTGGGGATAACAGCTAAGCCCCTGCCTGGCGTGTGCGTTTCAGCGCCCTGTTTTGCGGCAGATAACATCGGTGGTGTCTATCGGTTTGCCATACCATACGCGGTAGCATCACTCAGGTTTCAGTCTTTCATAATTAACCCTAATCAACGACCCTGTTATGTCAAAAGCACAGCTCTCTAAATAGTTTGTTGACTTAAAAAATGTTTGCTACAGACTCGAAATCCTTGGGCTGTTGGAGGGCTAGCCAGTTTTAAGGCAGATAGGACTAACCATGCGTTGAGGGCTGGTTCCTTGTCAAAGTACCCTGCGAGGAAAACGTTTCTCAACCCCAGCTGTTACCCTATACATTTCATTACTGCAGCCAGGGGCCTAGTCCTGTTAGTTTCCGTGTCCTTAGCCATGTCAGTTAGCCCAAATGGGCTCTGGTTAGCCACAGACTCACTATCTACGATGCAGCACAACTAGTGCTAGTCATTGGCGCTAGACTGGCCTACCATGCCAGTGACGTAGCTGGTTGTTGAAATCCAACATGGCGGCGCCCGTGTAACAACAACACCACTTTCACCGTATCATTTTGTCCCTTTTAACAAATCCAGCCATTTTAATCATTGTACCAATGAGAAGAAATAAAATACATCTGTTATATCACATTTACTTCAAATTTCAGTTCAGTTCATCTTTAAGATGCACTACAGAGTTTTGGTCCAAAAATAGTGAGCTGCCAACGTAAAAATCTTTCAAAAAAAATTCAAATGCAATTTTATATTCAAATTCAAATGCAGCATTTATGTAACAAAATGTAGGTGCACCCATATTTTTCATTGCATCACCTTTTTATCGCTCTCCTTTCATATAGGCTAATGTGAATATTTTTTAAACAAGATGTAAAGCTTGTCTTTTTTTGATACACACTAGGGCTGTCAACGAATATTCTAAATTCGAATGTATATTCGAATAGATTTAAAAATCACGCATTCGAATATGAAAATGAGTATTCGAATGTGTAAAAATATACCCGCAGTAGCCAGTGGCGTACCAAGGCAGGTACGGGCCCTAGTGCGATGTTCCATGTCGGGTCCTCTCGCCTGTATCATAATACTGATTGTCAAGGATGTATTATCTCTATTAGGCCTACATGCAATACACATTAAGGGTGACTTCAATTCTCTATGCAAAGGACCTCTGGAAACGAAGTAGTTTAGTAGTTACAGATATATAATGAAAAACACACGGCTACATAGGACCATTACATTCAAAATATATATATTAATAGTCTGCAGGCCAGTGTAATCTAATATTACTGCATTAACATCAACTCGCATGGAATTATGGGAACACTCAATGCGCTGAAACTTCTTCAACCTTCTGCTGAAACTGCAAGCGTAGATTGCTTGCTTATAAACTCGCACTGCGCAGAAACGAAACTTAATTTATCCTAACTTAATTCAACGTGCATAAACCAAATAAAATCATTAATATGCAAACAATACCCAATAGCCTATGCGTAAATTAGGCCGTGAGCCTTTGGTTGTGCAAAATCGTCAACGATGTTCCCAATATTTAATGCGCTGGCTCTCGTATTTTCAATGGACAGGATAGCTAACCCACTGAGCCTCTCCTGCCCCATGCTGCTCCTTAGGTAAGTCTTAATAAGTTTGAGTTTGGAAAAAGATCGCTCAGCTGTTGTCACAGTCACAGGCAATGTAAGAAACAACAGAGTAGTAGGCTACACACTTCACTTCCCCGAATGTGGATGTTACACTGTCGTAAATAATCTACCACCAGCAGCATTTTGGCAAGTTGAAAAATAGATGTTAGTGTTAGTTCCCCTTGCTCCTTACGCTCCTGCCACTTCTTCACTCACAAAGCAGGCAGAGGCGCCGCTGTCTGCTTTGTTAGTGAATGCGCTCATAGGATGCGCTGCGTGAAGGATCAGGGACAGGTGACAGGAGCCGCATGAGCACATTATTGAAAGTTGACTTCATTGGAAGAAGGCAGAAGGTGCAGAGCCTAACTCGACCGCAGCAGAGAACGTGATTTTAACCCCCTAAAATCTTAAAAGCCATGCCTGGAAGTACAGTTGGCTACTTTTTTGTATATCGTAAGTAGCCTACTTTGGATTTTTGGAGGCGCGAAATCAAGTAGTATGCATGTAAGATACAGTTAGCATACCATTCTACCACTAGTAATGAGGTCACATTTCGAAAATGTGCACCCAAATGAGCATAGCATAATGTGTGGAACAGCTAAACAGCCACGTAGGCTATTGACACTTATTTTGCACGCCCGCCGCCACAAGCTCTGTCTGCAACAAGAGAAGGGGCAGCCTGGTCTCACCAAAAGGCGTAGAATGACACGCCGGTTTCTTAAGTATTTGACGCATTTCATGCTTTTGGCGTACAATGCTGCGCTCTTAAGGCAGGTTTAAGCGTCCATTTCAGCAGGCCATCACGCAGAAATGTATTTCGTTCATTTGTAAGGAGACCGATCAGTGTCGTGGATGGGGCAGGCTTCAGGGAGTTCTGTCAAGCAATGTAGTCTACCGTATCCCTGTGTATCAGTCACCAATAGCCTAGAATCGAAACAACAACTTTTGGGATTGAAAGCTGAGGAGCTGATTAACGACGCGATGTAACAGCACATGAAACTGAAGTCGGGTTAGCCCACTCTAAAACTTCAATTAGCCTAATTTAATAATATTTGTTTCAATCATTGAATGAAGCCTGCTATAGCCTATTTGGGACAAGAGTCACGATCTTAAATTGCTTGTAGGCTACAAAAATCTTTATCAGCACTCAACATTTGTTTGTTGTTGTTCATTTTCCGTTGTGCGCAGAGAGCTAGGTGCGCAACAAACGCGAGGGTGCGGGAGAGAGAGAGAAAGTGTGTGTGTGAGTGCGAGAGAGCAAGCGAGAGTGAGGTCTGCGGTGTTGACCTTTGATTTACTTGTTTTTGAGTAGGCAATAGCCTACGTTGTCAAATATATTTATACTTAAATGAACTACCTTTTACAAGTAGTTATGTCTCTTTGTATTAATGTATTAATTTATCCTGTTATTGACATAATGCGCGTCATGGACAAAATGCGCAACCAGATATTCGAATATAATCGAATCAATCTGTTTTTCTAGAGCGAATATTCGAACGTCATTTTTGAGCAATTTTGACAGCCCTAATACACACACACATTATGTAATTATTTGTACATTATATATACTGACATTTCTGATATTCATAACAGCGAACTTTATGCAGATTATAGCCTACTATTCATATTACAACTCAACCTCTTAAATTCAGCTGTCTGGTTGAAGCCTCAGAATATTGTAAACAAAATAGCAGGCCAAGCTTATCGTACTCTATTGGTTGGACTGTTCAGTTTCCCCACATGTGTTTAAGTTTCAAGGTAAGCAAATACTTTTTCTCCTTGGGAGAGGCCCTTTTAAGTCTTGGAGTTGAAAAACATTGGTATTGAGATGGTCGGTCAACTTGAATGCAAGAGTTTTAATCAAATGTCTGCAGCATAGCCTACTAATGATGCTAACCAGATTTAATAGTAATTTAGCTAGTCGTCTTCTGTGCGTCATTGCGTTCACGATTGTGAATGTTGTATTTGGATTAAATGTGCATGTCAAGGGCAGGTGTCCATTGAGCGCGCACGAGAGCGGGCCAAGGAAAATTAGTTTACTTCTGCTGTCAGGTAAAGTTGCATGTATAGAAAAGGTACGGAAGAACTTTATGCTTCCACCCGAGCAGCGTCAGGTGCATCAGTGCGAACGCTTTTAGGGAAGATTTCGTTAGTTTTCATGGAGACAGACGCGGTATGTGGCGGCCGGTGCAGAATCTGTGGCGCACCGCCGCAAATTAGTCTATGTGTGGGAAACACTGCATAGTATGTAGTACATGGTACAGACTGGTACTGTTGACATGGTTAGTTCCTACTCATGATTTACGTTATGTGATGTCATGTGTAGACTTTTTGGTCAGTTATATGACACTTTAAATACGGATGTTGCATTGATTTAGTGTTGTGCGTTAGACTTGGCTCTTGGCTGACGAATTTTCAGCTGGCTGAGTTATTTGCCTTTTTCATTAGGCCACCATAGGCAGCCATTGTCATCCTGTCCTGCGGGAAATAATCCCTGCAGATGGTTGGAGCATCTGCCTTCTGTCTGTCTAGCAACAGTGATGTGTCCGTCAGCTGTGCTTTCGAGCGAGTTACGATCACTCCTGGCATGTTTGCCTCTATTCGTCCTGTATTATCTGAATGACTGTCTAAGACTGAATCATCTTATTGTGTTTAAAACATGTAACATTGCAACAATAAAATAGTGACTAAGTGACGTGGTGTAGAACACAATGTTTCAAATCAAAAAAGAGAGAAGAGATCCGAGGCACTCCGATATATTAATAAAAGTCCTTTATTTTACTTTGGACCAGCCGATGCGTTACGGTCGCTTCCGAGCCCTCTTCTCTCTTTTTTGTCATGCATTCCTTTTGATCCTAATGAGCACCTGATTCTGGAATTTTACTTTGTCACCCACTGAAGCAATCACTTTTTCTCTCTCCAATTACAATGTTTCAAATGTTGATGCATGTGTGCACCCTTGTTGACATGGTGATGTTTGGTGTTCACAGATGTACCCACCGTACCTGCCCTTCCCTCCACCGTACGGCCCCCAGGGGCCCTACAGGTACCCACCGCCCAACGAGGCGCCCAGGTACAGCACACCTCTAGAGTTGAACACATTACATCTTCAGTACCAATAAACTGCAATTGAAAACACTCAGAGCTTCAATTTCTCAGCCATTGGAATTCTGGCATGAGCCTGGCCATTTAAAATATAGTCTAGTTGACTGATGAGGTGTTTGTGACAAACTGATGCTAAAGATTTTGTAGTAAGAGGTGGTATCAACCTCTGTAGCATCTGTGCTATGAACAGACAGAAATGTGAACATCTCTCAATCTCTCTGTGCTCACTGGGACTGCTGTGTTGTTCCTCCATAGATTCGCACGTGGTCAGGGTGGGCCAGGCCCTGATGGAAGGCCCCCTGGAGGGCCCCGGGGCGGTGGGGATGTGGTGAAGCGCCCCTCCATCCTCAAGCAGGACGACCTGAAGGAGCTGGACGAGTTGGACCACGATGGAGACGAGGGCTGGGCAGGTGAGCAGGGAACATGTGTAGTGGCCGAGGCAAGGTTTCATTCACAACGCAGCCAGTTATGCACGCGAGCGGATGTGGCTGGTTGGTCAAACAGCCTATGCTAGCCTGTGCATCGCTGGCATATTTTGCTATTTGTAGCGTGCTATTGCACTCAGTGATGCTTATTGCTATGGTTGCCATTTTGTGCTCTGAATTCTTACCAGACATGGAGGGTTTAAATTCAGCAAACAAAACAAGTGTCTCCTTGAGGTCCCCACATGAGTTGTGAATTTATCACGTTTAACACGTTTTTTTTGTGTTTAACATGGAACCTTCTGTCTAGAAATGTGTTGTCCGTGTTCTATTTCTAGGCTCTACACTCCTCAGTGTGAACACAGTTCTTGGAATACCTCAGGAAGCTGCAGCTATTTTGTACAGACCAGTTGTGGATCTTGTTTTGCCTCCCAACCCCTATGAGCTCAGCTTTCCACATGGTGGAGGCTTTTTTTTGTTGTCGTTGTTGTTGTAGCAAGCGAGGGGAAATCAACTGGTTTGATGAATTAGCGGAAAAATGCCTGCAAGCTGGGCCGCCTAACTCCCTGAGGTGATCATCTATGCAGAGAGCGAAAGAGTGTGGAAGGGAGGCCAACTAAAAGAGTGCAGTGCACACTGTATTGGAGAACACACTGTGGGAGTTGAGCTGAAAGAGTCGCTGTGTTTAAATCACCATTTGGATTTAATTCAGTTAGCAAATTGCAAATGGCTGCAAATTAATTGTGCAGCTAGCGACTTTGACCCAGTAGTTAATGATGTTACGCATGTCTATGATCTGCAGCTTTTCTCGAACTGCTGGCCTCCTCGACAGAAAATTAGGCTACTGTGCAGCGAAGTTGCTGATGCGATGCGTCATCATGCGTGCTTCCCAAGTCTGATCATTTGCAGCAAGATCGAATGGTATTATGGAACCATGGACTGAAAGAAAAATAAACTAAAAGTTTCCCCAAGCAGGAAATACTTCTTAATTTGATGTCATCAAGGCATATAGCCTACAATTGGTATGAGCATGCAATGTGCGTCCTTGTGCAACTTATAAAGTGTCTCGTTGGAAAGCCCCTGTTTGCTCTTTCGTGCAATAAAGATTGATTAGGCATTCATGTGAGGAACGGCTGAAACAGAATTTGTGTGGGAAGATCCTTAATTATTTGAGTCAAATAGCCTAATGAATGAATTTGGATGAATGCTGACACGGAACAAAAAAAGATAGACTAAATGCATGTTTCCCAAATGCTAAGCAATCACTAGGATATAATTAGACCTATATTGTTTTACATGCATATGACTCTTAGATGCCAGTTTTGCGTAGCTCAATGACGCTACGACTAAGTTAGACTGCTTTTACAATTAGCGGGTCGGGTACAGTATTTTAATAATAGTTTTTTGTGGTCTGAGTTGCAGTCAGGTTAGTTGAAAATGGCAGGGTGGGCCGGGCCGTTCAGACACGTACCCGCGCAACACTGGTAGATAGAGTAGTTTATATTTTAATGTCTTAATGGGTTTGTAAAGTAAGTTTGTAAATCCAGACTTGCAATCCCAACATCTGTCAGACAAATTGCAATGAGATGTTATTTCCTAATCGTTCAGCCCTTGCAGGGGGAGAGGAAAGGGCAGTGTGTCTCAATGGGCCCAGTTTCAGCGTTGGCTAAATCCCTCGGCTTTTCCTTGACTTTCTCCTGATGCTCATAACACCTGCGTGTGCTTCTGTCTGCAGGGGCCCACGAGGAGATCGACTACTCCGCCAAGCTGAAGTTCAGCGATGACGAAGGAGAGGAGGACGGTGAAGAGGAGAGGAGTGAGAGCAGGAATGGCACTCGGTAAGAAGACGTGTGTGTGTGTGTGTGTGTGTGTGTGTGTGTGTGTGTGTGTGTGTGTGTGTTTCTGTGCTTCAGCTTGGTGGAACAATATAGTGACGATGACCTTCCCATTTTCAATTCTCACGAATGCACACTTATTCACATAACGTAGCCTGGATGAAATTATTTTTGACATACTGCATTCCGTAATGACATCCCAACTAAACCTTTCTAAGACCAAACTGTATCAAATGTGACCTTATCTCTTGCTCCTATATACAAGTCACTGATGCTTTGGATGAAAGCGCCTGCTAAATGAATATCTAGAAATGTAATGGCTTCCGTTTGTCCGCTCCCCACAGAGAGCCGCAGCAGCGTGCTCAGGACGGCCCTGCCCCGACCTCACGCTCCCGAGCGTCCGACAGCGGAGGGGACCCCCGCCGCACCCCCCCAGCCTCCGCCGCAGACAGCCCCACACCCCCCTCCAGCAAGCCAGGCTGGGCCGAGGAGGGAGGTGGCAGCTGGGCCGGACAAGGCAACGCCGGACCCTACCAGGTACGCCCGCTGTCTGTCTGTCTCTGTCTGTATGCATGGGAGTTTGTATCTGCGTGTCTGGGCTCGGTTGTGTGTGCCTACGTATGCAAAGACTTAAACTGTACTGACTTGGTCTTGGTGTGTTTACTCACGTTGTGCAATGCTGTAAAGACTGATGCCATGCTATAAAGAGTGATGGAGGCCTTCAGCGTTCAGTCACCCCCTCGCCTCCAGTACCATCTCTGCAGAGATATATATATACATCAGTGGTCCAGGTGGTTGAGTAGTGCATGAGATCTATGCAGGCAGGTCTCCAGGTGTTCTCTACTGGTACAGCAGCAGAGCAGCACAGCAGCGCAGAGCAGAGCGCCCCCTCACTGCGGCTGACGGTACTGTGTGCCTGTGTGCAGGGCCGTAGGTCTGGACTGGGTGGCCCTCGGGAGCAGCCCTCCCCCCCACCAGGGCCTCTCCTCGGACAGGGGCCTTACTCCTACTACCGACAGGTACATGGGGCAACCTGGCGTCCAGGCTCGCACGGCATTGGCTCCCATTGACTCATTTGACTCAAAGCATGTCCCATCTTATCCAGCCACTCTTCCCATCCAGCATGACCGCCAGAACAAAATGCTTGTTTTGACTTTGGTCGTCATGGAGAGAATGTCGCCTTGACCGTGTCCTCTTTGTTACACGCAGGACCGCTCGTCCAATCAGACAGGCTCTCCTGGTCCTGCCCCTCTGGTTGGCCAGAAGCCCCCAGGTGGCCATCAGGGCAGTGGCAGTAGCGGCGGCGGCCCCACTCCTCCCCCCTCTGGCGGCCTCCTGCCGGTGCCGGGGGCGGGCGAAGACGAGGACGAGACGTGGCGCCAGCGGCGGAAGCAGTCCTCCACGGAGATCTCGGCCGCCGTGGAGCGCGCGCGCCGCCGCCGCGAGGAAGAGGAGCGGCGCATGGAGGAAGAGCGCCGGGCGGCCTGCGCCGAGAAGCTCAAGCGCCTCGACCAGAAGCAGCAGCAGCAGCAGCAGCAGACCGTCAAGCCAGACGGCTCGGTTGCGGCGGCCCCCGCTGCCCCTGCCAGCAGCCCCAGCCCCTCGCTCTCGGCCTCCTCGCCCAACGTCAGCCAGCCCCCCTCACCCTGCGTGGACCCCGAGGAGCCCCCGCTGTCCTCTGTACAGGCCGGCTCCACTGCCGGCAGTAACCGACAGAGGGCTGGCAGCAGCAGCAGCTACGACTCCAACACAGGTGAGGACTGAGGAGACACGCCACAGTACAGTAAAATGCGGTCAGATCAGCTGTACACCTAATGTTTTTAGAGTCTATACCTTCTATTGTTTTTAGAGTTGATTTTGCGCTTTTATCGATCAAAATTAATGGAGTGTAACAACATAATAAGCTATTTGTTACAGGGGTGTAAAGATTAACCGATACGTATCAAAAATCATTCGGAACATTCAAAATGCGAGTGCATGGCCACTTTAGGGTCGCAACCCACCAGTTAAGAAACACTGTAATAAAGGATCTATGGCTATAATATTTTAGTGCCTCGGTATGATAACGATGCCACTTGTGTCTTCTCCAGAGAGCCAGCCTGGTCCTCCACCACCAGTGTCCCAGCAGCAGCAGCCGCAGCAGCAGCAGCAGCAACAACAACCACCACAGCTGCCTCCACAGAAGCTTCTGGAGATCACAGGGCCTGGTGACAACAAAGAGGACTCCCAGGGTGTGCCTCATGCCCGCAGTGGAAGAGGTGGAGGTGGAGGAGGAGGAGGAGGAGGTGGTGGAGGAGAGGATTCTGGGAAAGTGGAGAGCATGGGGAGTGGCGCGGGTCGGCAGCCCAGCGGTCCTCCTGGTCAGGGCTACTCTAAATACCAGAAGTCACTGCCACCTCGCTTCCAGAGGCAGCAGCAGGTACGTCCACGGCACATCTGCTTTTGATCCTTTATTATTCAGACGGGACAGCAAAGGCCATCAGATGAGCGGGTTAGACACCACCTTCTGGAATGGTTTGGGTTGAAATGTGGGTGCCCTAACCTCCCCGTAGGCCATATGTGACCCTGTAAAGCGGAACCAGTCGTTTCGGTAAAATTTATTAAATTAAGTTATTGTGCTCACGTGAACGGCCATAAACTAAGCTTTCCAACGATATGTATTTCGAGGGTATTACACAAACTATCGCTAAGATAACGGCATCCAAAGTTGACATGGTTCTCCTGTCACGATATGCCAGAAGAGGAGAAATCACCTTTTTAAGCGGCAGGTGCACAACGGGAATGACAGCAAATGAGTTGAATCTTCGCCAGGTTTAACAGTCAAAAGGTATGTTTTTCCGTGAGATGCGTTCACGATATGAAACTGTAGACTGTATACAGTCAAATTATGCGAAAACGTGAAATTCAATTCATTTTAACCCGGAAGTTTGTTATTGTTGGTTGTCTCAAAATAACGCTGTGCGCAAAACGACTGATTTTGCTTTGAATGGGTCACATATGTGTTTATTGCTATTAATAATAAAGATGATGATAGTAAGCTTTATTTGTATAGTATCCTTCATATACAGAATGCAGCTCAAAGTGCTCTACATTTGGAGCATTTCACACAATAATAGATAAAAAAAAATCTAACAATCCAAACAAACAAACAAACAAACAAAACAATAAATAAATCATAAGGATGCCAACTGTACCGTTTACACCAGGGCTACCTACAATCTCTTCCTTGCTTTGGTCTCTGTTTTAGTATGTATGCATCAGTACAGTGGAATAAAAAATGTTCAGAGAAGCGATGAATTCTGACTGAGGACATATGTTGTTTTTCTAAAAGCATTATAATGCTGCTGATTTGTTGCCTCTTTCTATTTATGGCTTCTAAGTCCAAAATGCTAACATGTTTCACAACAAAAACAGTTTAGTCTCAGTCTAACAAAGGCACTTTTTAGAGATGGATTTGTCCAGAGATCAGATGAAGACATGTAATAGCTTAATGGAGATGGAAATCACCCCTTTAAGCTCTGTTCCAGTGTTGCTGCTGCTGCTGCATTGCAGATGGCTTGGGCAACAGTGTGCTTTAATCTTCTGACATTACCCAGGGAGTTACGTAACCTTGTTGGCAAACAGACAAGAGAACCATGTAAGAGATGAAGAGCATTGCCGAGTCCCGTTTAAATTATGCATGATGGATACACTGTCAGATATTGTTTCTACCCCCCTCTGAAAACGGGTGAACTTACACAAAAGCAGAGCGTGTGTGTGTGTGTGTGTGTGTGTGTGTGTGTGTGTTTTTCACTCTTCCTCTCTTCTCTCCCGGCCGTTCCCAGGAGCAGCTCATGAAACAGCAGCAGCAGTGGCAGCAGCAGCAGCAGCAGCACAGCCAGGCTGCCCAGGGCCAGCTGCAGCCCCAGCAACAGGCTCCTCCGCAGGGCCCCGGGGCCCAGGGGAACGCGCCGCAGGGCGGCCCCAAGCAGGGTGGACCGCCGCTGTACCAGCCCGGCTCCATGGGTCGACCGCACGCGCCGCCCCTGCCCATGAACTTTGACCCCCGCTGGATGATGATGCCCTACATGGACCCCAGGATGATGCAGGGTCGCCCTCCACCCATGGACTACTACCCACCCAACATGCACCCTTCTGGTGGGTGGAGTTAACTGTCGTGCCAAAGTTCCCCCATCGCGTGCAAAACTGACCTACATATCTCGACACAATACATGCAAATCTGTGCCCGCAATGCTAGCATTTGTTGGATTCGGAGTCTGCACTCTTGACTTTCATGAGATGTTAACATGGCTTTCATGCATCAGTTGAAATGAATATTTTGTGGAATGCTTAAACATAATCCCATTTGTAATGCCTGCCATTGCAAAAATAGATGCTGTGATGGCATGGAAAATCTCTTGATTCATTGTGATTTCCGACTGAAGTGTCAGCATAGCAAATCATTGAACCTCAGAATAGAGGCATTCTTGGCTTCCAGTTGTCTTGATGTGAGGGTGTCCCACAGTGATAAATGACTGTTTACGGTTGTCTCTTCTGAAAGTTAGCTGGCGATGACGTGTATTCTAACATTTGTATTTGGTTCCCCGTAACAGGGCTCATGGGACGAGAGCGTTCTGACTCCGGAGGTTCTGGGTCGGACCCGTTTGACCGGCAGCAGCAACAGCAGCAGCAGCAGCAGCAGCAGCATGGTGGACCCCCTCATCCTCACCGCGGGACACCCCCCATGGATCCGAAGCTGGCCTGGGGGCCCGAGGTGTTCCCCAGCGGAGGAGGAGGAGGAGGAGAAGGCCGAGGACTGAGCTCCCCGCTGAGGCAGAAGCAGGCCCTGGATGAGGAGGACAGCATGGGCAAGGGGCCAAGGTAAGAGCCACTCCACTCCAGCCAGCACGTCCTCTCATGCATACCTGATGAAGCCTGTGAAGAGGGGCTTGACAAAGTGCCGGCTCTGCCATCTGAATGTATTACATTACTAGTCTTTTAATCCTGGACTAGATTAGATGGATTTTGTTGCATGATGTTCATCGTGTTGTGGTTATGTTTGAAAGGATTTTAAATCAGGTGGAAACCACAGAACATTATGGTAATGCAGCCAAGATATTATTGTGCCTCAGGACGTATTATAAGATACGATCCACTTATCCCTGATTGTTTTGCATGGATAAACGGTAAGGCTAGGCCAAGCTATATAGCACATCATACACACAGAGGCTCTCTGCGGAAATGGAGTACAGTCATTTCCTGTGTATTAGCCGCATTGTTTGTAAGCCGTAGGACGGTGTTTAATGCAAATTAAAAAAACAAAATCATATTATACCATATTAACTGCCCCCCTGTATTAGCCTCATAGCTGAAGAAATGTAGCAAAATCAATGTATGAGCTGCAGCTAACAGTTGGAAAATTGCGGTAGTGAAAACGAGTGGTCCTTCTCTTGCAGGAGCGACACTCCTCCCGTCCGTGGCAGGGATGGCGCATCTGGGCCCATACAGCAACCCGGCGTCTCTCCCAACTCTCCCTCTGGCTCGTCCAATCAGACGCCTCCGCCCGTGGGCTCCCAGGTGGGCGGCCCCCACCATCAGCCCTTCATGGGCGGCAGGGGAAACTACAGCGGCTTCCCCGACGGTGGATCCCGAATGGCTGCGCACCAACAGCAGCAGCAGCAGAGGGGTAACAGTGGAGGCTCCCTGCACGGCTTCAGTCATCAGGATGAGGGCCCACCTCGTGGGGGTCAGCAGCAGGGTCAGATCTGGGGGGCTCCGCACCCCCACTACGACCGCAACGGCCGCGCAGACCTCTCCCCTCTGGAACAGAACAGCGGCCACCTCCAGCAGCAGCAGCAGCAGCAGCAGCAGCATCATCACCACCCCGGGCACCACCCTCACTTCTCCCTGTACCCCCACAAGCAGGAGAACGGGCGCGGCGAGCGCGGAGGGGACTCCAAGAAGAGCAACCCCTCGCCCCCGCTCCACCAGCCGTCCCTCTCCTCCTCCTGCTCCTCCTCGTCCTCGTCCTCCTCAGCCAGGGAGGACGGCAGTGGGAAGCAGCAGCAGCAGCAGCAGCCCCAACAGCAACCCCAACATCAGCATCAGCAACCGCAGGCCACACAACCAGAGCATGACTCCACGGTTGGGCATGGTGGCGGTGGTGGCGGTGGTGGAGGTGGTGGTGGCCGGAAAGGGGATAAGATGCCCAATGCCCACTTCTCTCAGTCCCAGCATGCTCAGCAACAGCAGCAGCACCCCAAAGGCGGCCAGCGTGAGCGCCGCGACCACAAGACGGAGACGCAGTGGGGCCCGCGGCCAGGAAGCAGTGCGCCGGGCGGAGGAGGTTCCCAGCACGGAAGAAAGGGAAACGCTGGACCCGGCGCCAACACGGGAGGGGAGGACTCTGCCGACGGCAAGTCATCTGCGCAGGCAGGGGGCGCCAACTTCAACAAGAGGGCAGGCCCGATCAAGAGGCCAGTGCTGAAGGAGATGAAGAGGGAGGGCGGAGAAGGGGAAGGCGGGGAGAAGACCGCCGGAGGACCAGGGAAAGACAAGGAGCAAGATGGCGGCCCGTCAGCAAACAAGCAGGATCCAGCCAGCAACTCCCAGACGTCATCCGGCAACTCCGGCAAGGACGAATCTGGCCCAGGCGGCAAGCCCAGGAACGGCGGCGGTAAAGAGCGCGCTCCCGGAGGCAAGGGCCCCAAAGACGGCGACGGCTCGGCCCCCGGCCAGGGAGGCTCTGCTCCGCCCTCCAGAAGGGACCGCGAGCGCTCGCACGAGGGAGTCGGCGGTGGCGGCGCGTTCCACCCCTCAGCCTCCAGGGGCAGTCGGGCGCCCCGTGCCCGCGGCGAGTTCTACGGACGCGGACGCGGCTACCGGGGCTCCTACGCGGGCGGCGGAGGTGGTGGCAGCAGCAGGGGCCGAGCGGGCGGCAGAAGCAGCCGAGACTTCCGGGCGTCGGGCAACAGCGGCTACCACCAGGAGTACAACAAAAACGACGGGCCGTCTGGCGGAGGCGGCGGAGGCGGCGGCGGCGGCGGCGGCAGACACGGGCAGCTGAGCTCTCAGCACAACCCGGCGCGCGCCCGCAACCGCAGCGAGACGCGCAGCGAGGGCTCCGAGTACGAGGAGATCCCCAAGCGCAGGAGGCAGCGCGGCTCCGAGACGGGCAGCGAGAGCGGCGCCAGCGAGCACTCGGAGAAGGAGGAGCAGCAGCAGCCGACGACGCAGCAGCAGCAGCAGCAGCAGCGCAAGCCCAGCGCCAAGAACGGCACCGCCCCCGAGAACGCCCCCTCCGGCGGCGGGCAGTCAGGCCCACCCAGGAGCTCGCAGGCCCGGGTGTTCACCCCGCGAGGAGTGCCCTCCCGTCGGGGCCGTGGGGGAGGAGGCGCCGTAGGAGGGATGTACCGCAGCGGTGGTGGAGGGGGAGGCATGGCCGGAGGTCACCGTTCGGCCGCTGGGTCGGCATCCGCTCACAGCTGGACAGCCAAGTCCTCGGCGACCGTCCGCAAGCAGCAGGCTCCTGCCAACCCCTCGCCCCCTAAAGACTCAGGTCGCACCGGCGGGGGAGACAAGAAGGAGAAAGCCGGCGGCGGTGGTGGAGGTGAGAACCAGTCTCAGAGTCAGGCCGCCAACCCGGTTCAGTCAGGACCGGCTGCCACCGCGGTGCCCCCTACGCAGACCTCCACCGAGAACGGAGGCGTCGCGGGTCAACCTCCGTCGGCCAACCCCGCCGCCAACTCCACGGGGACCCCGCCCCAGTCGCTCCAGGGTCAGGACGGCCGCGGAACGTTCCCGCCGCGGAACTTTGAGCGGCCGCCTCGACGCCGTCGCCACGGTCGCTCGCAGCATCAGCAGGACAAGCCGCCCCGTTTCCGCCGGCTCAAGCAGGAGCGGGAGAATGCCGCGCGCATCAACGGAAGCACCGGGCAACACCGCTCCTCCTCGCCCGCCGAGACAGACGGCCCCGGCAACCCCAACGCCGCCGTTCCCAACGCTAACCACAACAACTCCACGACCACCAACGCCACCACCAACAACAGCGGCAGCGGCCATGTTGGAGGGGGTGGTGGTGGTGGCGGCAGCAGCCTGAACTTAAACAGCCACCACCACCATCACTACAACCAGAGCAACGCGTCTCAGAACCACCCTCAGCACCGACACAACCACAACCCGGCCGGGGGCGCCAAGTCCCCCGACGTCTCCAACCAGAACTCCGACCACGCCAACGAGGAGTGGGAGACCGCCTCGGAGAGCAGTGACTTCACCGAATTCCGCGAGCGAGAGGCAGGAGGAGGAGGTGGCGGCGGAGGCGGCAAGTCATACCCCTCCCACCACCACCACCACCACCACCAGCACCACCCTCCAGGGCGCGGTGGAGGAGGTGGTGGTGGCGAGCGAGACCTGTCCTCCAAAGAGGCAGCCGCAAACAAGAGGAGCTTCTCCAGCCAGCGGCCCGGCATGGATCGGCAGAACCGGCGGGTTGGAGCTGGCGGCGGCGGTGGAGGAGGTCGAGGCCCCCGTGGGCCACCCGGCGGTGGTGGGGGAGGAGGGGGAGGAATGGGAGGGGCGGGCAACGGAGGAGCCAGCCGTGGCGAGAGGCGCGGCAACTGGCCCTCCCCTAAAAACAGGAAGTAAATTTTTTGTTTTGTTTTTGTTATTTTTGTTTTGTTTTGGAGAATTTTTGGAAACATTTCAAATGCATCCTGTGTCTCTTCCCCTTTCCTATCCACATATCTTTCAGCCCCCTTTCGTCTCCATCAACTCACTGTTGTTTTTCTGTCCTCAACCCTAACATGCTAGCACATTATTGTACAATACATAGTGACGGAGACCGTGTACTCATTCATTCTTAAACCCTACCTGCCCCTTCTCTGTGTTGCTTTCTTTCACTGCTGTCTCCTCCCAACCCTTTTGTAGATCCATGCTCTGCTCTCCCCCTTTCCCGCGCCCCCTACACCAATCACCCCACCCCCACCACACCCCAACCTACCCCCTCTCTGGCCTGGCTCTTGATTAGATTTTACAGACACTTCATTTTAAAACTCGAGCATCTGTTGACTGAAGCTCCAAACGTTCAAACGAGATCCACAACAGTCGCACGTTTGCATTTAACAAGCACAAGATTGCATTGAACCCAGTCCAGTGAGAGTGCCGGGCCCGCGTCGGAGGGAGGCGGCTGGACAAGGCTCAGCTCAGATACCCGAAGATGGGGTCGAAGGCCACGATGAACTTTTGTATTGTTACCACAGGGTGGACCGAGGTAATCAAACTGGCAGGGGAGTGGGTGGGGGGGTGCAGACCTGCCGAATTTTTCTCTACAAGAGTGGTTGGGAAATGGAGGTTACCGTTTTATCGCGAACAATTGTACCATAGGCCTGTTCTGTTTGTCTCCCCTTATGTTGTGGGGTATTCTTTATTATTTTTTTCTTCCTACCCTCCTGTGTTCATGTTCTTTTTCTTTCCACCCTTAGAAGAGTTAGGGCTGTGTACTTATTTCTCTTCTTTTCTGCAAGGCAGATCATTTATTAAAAAATACCTTTTTATACAAACCCAGCCCTTTCTCCCCTTTATTTTTGTTTTTGTTTTGGGTCTTCAACAAGTACATCATTACTTACTGTGACTACCAACCCCACAAAGAACTACTGCTCACTTCCCCACTCACACTGATTCTGTCTCTAACGTCAACGTCCTCGCTGCTCAGTCCTACAAATATGCGGTGTGATTTTCTCTTTTTAAGGTTTGGGGGAGACTCCTCTGGTGTTTATGTTTTGACTGATGAAGGCTGTTTTTTTTTTGTTTTGTTTTGTTTTTTTGTTTGTTTGTTTGTTTTTTCCTTTTTTTGCCAGCCTCAGCGTAGCACTCTAGTATTTTCTTGACACAAACATTTGACTACACTTTCATTCAACGAGGAAATGTCTTGTCCTCGAGCGATGGCATGCAAAAAAGGTGACTGAATTGATGGCTTATAAGGCTTTAAGAGTTTTTTTTTTTCCTCTCTTAAGACTCATTTTCCGAGGCAGTTTCCCCCCCGTTTTCTTTCAGTCTCTTAATCTCGATCTCTTTTTTTCTTAAATTGTTTGTGGTCTTCGGAGAATGGGTCTCAAGTATTCCTGTCAATATTGTTATGATTAGATACATGCAGATTTTATTTGTTATCCATAACAGCTTAATAGTAAGCACTCCTAGAATAAAGCAAACTGTTATGGTGTTTCTTTGGGGGGCGGGGGTTCCTCCCTGCCCCTCTAACCCCCCCTCCTCGCTCCCCCTTAATGCATGCCCTCACGATGTTGGATAGTGCAGCAGGTGTCATAACCCCTCTCTGCAGGGGCCAGAGAACTGCAGGCCACTGTTGCTGTTGAGTGTTTTTGGCTCGGCCGTTGTGTACATATAATACGGAAGGAAGAGGAGGAGGTGGCTCTCTGCTTGGGTGACGTGGCTCCTGCCATAAGTGTCTACAGGGTGAACAAAACGGCTATGTTTAAAGAAAACAAACAAACAAAAAAAACTTTCCACCAAGTGTTTCATATTCCATAGTCTTCAACTTCATGGGCCTGCTGTGGAAGTTCAGCAGATGTGAAAGTTCTCTCTCTATATTATATATCCTCAAAACTGACCCTTTTTCTGTTCTTTTCCTTTATTGATGAAATTTGCCTACTTTCCTGTGAGTGTTACGGAGCTGTTCAAGGGACGTTGATGAAACCCAAATGTTGACAAAAAAAAAAAAAAAAAAAAAAAAACACTGACATACTTCTACACGGTAACTCCGCCTTAGGGCTCAGCCCAGAGGATTTCCAAAATCCAAAAGGGCATCATAAAGAATTGAGAATCCTTTTTTTTTTTTTTTTTTTTTGCTTTGTTCCTCAAAATTGTATCAATATCTCACTGCTGTAAGTTGGGGTTTGTCTGTGTACTGGAGCTTCTGTGACGTCGAGTAGGGTTTACGAATGAGTGTGCGCATGGGCAGTTTTCTCAACTCGTGTGACGTTTCCCCCTCGTCAATGCAGAGGTCGTATGCACACGTTTAAATATGTTCTTTTGTTTCTGCCATATTAGGATACAATTGTACCACTCACCTTTGCATACATTCACGTATATACATTGAAGTGTGTGTATATGTTTATCCAGATGAAGTACTTGCCGTGGGGTAACTTAGCCAGTCGTTGGTCATCAAGGATTCCCCCCTCATTTTATACATTACGGATAGAATACAAAATGGGGTGGGTATCTATTTTCCTTTTTAACACTGTTTTACCATGCATGAACACATCTATGGATGCAGCAGCTTAAGGAGCCTGTCATACATTGGTAGCCATATTACTCGGGGTGGGGTGGGGGGGCTCTTAACTGATTCCTTCATCCCTCGTTAACTTTTATCTATTGACGTGGTCATATTGTATGTACCCATGTTTAAATAAAAAAGTAAAATAAAATAAAAATGTATTCCTTGAAATACTCCAAGATTGTACTATATTTCCAGCATTACCAAGGTACCCTGGAGTGGTTGAAGCTGTTAGGCTATAACTGGTTTATTATTGGAACCGTAATATACACACATGTATGTATATTGGTATGTATCTAAGTTTGTCTACCCCAACTTACATTCCCACAAACAAATGTTGCCATTTTAAGTTCAAGGGAGCAATGTACAAGCAGAGAAGTGTCTTATTATAATAAAAGTATACAAAGAAAAAAGTTAATAAATTTTTGTTTTACTGGAAGAACTGGTCTGGTTTGTTTCATTGGGATAGGGGGGTGTAGTCAAATTAAAATTGGGAGGGCTACAGAAATAATTATTGTATGTGGTGAATTTCTCTCCATCTAAATTGTGCACCAATGGCCGTTATTATTATTGAAGTGCAATAATTAGAATACTTATCAATAAAAATATGGTCATTGTGTAATGTATAAATTGGCTACATCCACAACCTGAGTGGTCAATCATGTACCTCAGGCCTAGCCTGGCAAGCCAAACTACCTCAGGCCACGTTCAACATGTTCTTTTAAAACTACAACCCCCATAGACCTCAACAGCAGTGTCGTGGCTCATCTATTGTGCGTCATCTTGTGCTAAAGGCGAAAATCGCCAATCACTTTTACTAGCCTGTAACAGCAAACGGATACCGGGAGAACCGGGAGGTAGGACTTGGATTCCGATATTAAATCGGATTATTTTGTAAAGTATATATTATTATATTTAGAAATGTGAAGCAAATGTTTAATTTGTTAACGATGTATTACAATTAACGAGCCTGGCGGACAAATATTTTGCGGCCTACCTCACCCTGTGCGCCATATTGGATATTTAGCTAGCATCCAGCTAACTCTGTAGGGCAGGTTAGGGCGTATAAATTGAACATCCTATCATAAAGTGCACTTGTGCTAATTTTATAGTCTCTAGTTAGTAGTTTGTATTTTGTTATTGGGGTTTATGCTGTACATTGTGGTTATTTAATGCCTATCACATCTACCTGACTCGATCATAGGTAGCTAGCGTTATTGCTTAAGCTTTTCGGAAGGCTAATTTAGCTAGCAGATGAGCTATGATAGCTAGCTTACTTGCTTATATGTTCAATCACCAACGATTGCTAACTTTTAGTCGGAAATTTATGTTTTAACGACCATCTTATTCCATATTCCTTCCTCATGGATTGATTTTTTAAGTCACTGAACGGCTATTTGGTGAACACCAGTAGCAGATAATCCCTCTTTCGTAGAGACTGTGTAACATCATGGTAGTAGACTACCAACAGCATTTGTGTTACTAGGCTTGGTGTCTGTTTGGGTTTATTCATAATATACTGTGTTTTTTTTCGCCCCCCTCAGTTTTCCAAAATGAGCAGTTCAGAGGAAGTGTCATGGATCTCCTGGTTCTGTGGACTACGGGGAAACGAATTCTTCTGCGAGGCAAGTGTCAGCCGTAGCATAACGTTGCCTGCCAGTGCCTATCGCACTGACACAGAGTCAAGACCGCAGCATTTCTTATTTCTATTTGTAGCCTACCTGATGTTGGTTTATGCGGTTAGTCGGTTAAGTGACTAGCTTTATTCCACTATGCACAGCGAAGTGTGTGTGTGTGTGTGTGTGTGTGTGTGTGTGTGTGTGTGTGTGTGTGTGTGTGTGTGTGTGTGTGTGTGTGTGTGTGTGTGTGTGTGTGTGTGTGTGTGTGTGTGTGTGTGTGTGTGTGTGTGTGTGTGTGTGTGTGTGTGTGTGTGTGTGTGGAGAGAGCGAGAGAGAGAATTCACATTCATAAGAATCATTGGTGAATAAGGATGTTGTCTCACATTGGCTCTCTCCCCTTCATGCAGGTTGATGAAGACTACATTCAGGATAAGTTCAACTTGACCGGACTCAATGAACAGGTTCCACATTACAGGCAGGCTCTCGATATGATTTTGGACCTGGAGCCAGGTAAGGGCAGAGGTCTGATGTAGTACTTTGCTTCTTCTTCTTCTTGTGTGTATTGTCAAATGAGGCCAGGCCTATCTGTTTGTCCATTCAGTTTGCTTTGTAAGATTTCCAACTCTCATCCCACTGTGTTTGTTTATGTGTTCGGTGTATGTACTAGATACACAAATAAACTTTACACCGAACAGTACTGGGGTATTTCACAACTCACATTCTGAATTTTCGTTTTCTCGATTGTATTCTTTAGTTGCAGAAATATTGCAGGCTATTGTTTAGTGTACAATAGCCCTAAAATGGATTGTGTGCAAACTTCTTTTCTCTTCATTGTTGTTGCAGATGAGGAGCTGGAGGACAATCCTAACCAGAGTGACCTGATCGAGCAGGCAGCTGAGATGCTGTACGGTCTGATCCATGCACGTTACATCCTCACCAACCGTGGCATCGCCCAGATGGTGGGTCTTTCTTTCTGTCTTTGCCCTCCCATCCTATCTTCCTTCCACTTTTTCTTTCTTTCTTTCCTATCTCTTTCTCTTTCTGTCTTTCGTTTGTTCTGTTAGTTTCCCTTTCTGTCTGTCACTTTGTTGGCATAATAAATGCCATAACCTTTTGTCCATAATTATTTCCTGTGTGCTTGCAGCTGGAGAAGTACCAGCAGGGAGACTTTGGCTACTGCCCCAGAGTCTACTGTGAGAATCAGCCCATGCTGCCCATAGGTGAGTGTCCACCACCCATATTCTGTGTCAGGGTTGTTGTGGTGTATGCATGATAAAAGCTTAACTTGTTATATGTTGCCCACCTCTTTCAGTTAAGACAATAATGAATCAAATAAACTCTGCCACCTATGTCAGGTTCTGCATATGATTGTTCATAATGAAATCACAGTTATCATGGAGAGTGATTAAATATACATTTGTAAAAGGTAAATCATAGTGTATCTTCCTATTGCATGTTTTGTGCCTTTACTTTAGCTACTGAGAAATGTACCTTCTGTTGGTTAAAGCACACATTCCATCTCAATTTGTCAGTCAGGCCTTATTCGGGAATGTTCTCAAACACTCTTGGGAACTAATATGCAAAGCAAACTTCCTTCAACATTAGCTTTGTAATGGTACTTCACCTTATTTACTTTATAACACGTAGGAATTCTAGTTGGCACATTTTAAGGCAACAGGTCTTAACCTTACAACCTGTGTATGTGTGTGTGCTCAAGCGTTGGGTGTGTGAGCGAGCGCCTTGGTACATGCTTTCCTGTGTGCATTGATTGATTCCCTCCCCCTCTCACACTGCAGGCCTTTCTGACATCCCTGGAGAGGCCATGGTGAAGCTCTACTGTCCCAAGTGCATGGATGTGTACACGCCCAAGTCCTCCCGGCACCACCACACGGACGGGGCCTACTTTGGCACAGGCTTCCCCCACATGCTCTTCATGGTGCACCCCGAGTACCGGCCCAAGAGACCTGCCAACCAGTTTGTGCCCAGGTTTGTTTTCTCTGTGTGTGTGTGTGTGTGTGTGTTTGTGTGCGCGCGCATGTGTGGGTGTTAGAAATGTGTATATTTTGGTTTTGGTGCTGTCCATAGGATCTGTAGATATAGCTCTGCAGACTATTTCTCCACCAAACCTGCTGTGCTTTTTAGCAGAATCTCAGCTAGTCAATTATTGCTGTTAGGCCCTCGTGGGGCCAGTTTCCCGTACATGGATTAAGTTGTGCCCTGGTCAAATAAAATCTCTTTTTCCATGGAGATTCTATTGACGTTTCCCATTTTGGTCTCGGACTGTGCTTAATCCAAGTATGGGAAACTTGCCCCAAGTGTGCCTCCTGCCTTCTAACTACAGGAGAGCATGAACAGTGCGATCGTTTATGCCTGGGAAGTAGGGTGATTAATCAATATCGAATTTCAATTGCAATTATGACTTGTAATGATTACAACATAGATGAGACACCGATTAGCTTGTTTTTATGTTAAGTTAGAAATCCATTCGATTTACAGTGTTAACTGTTGTATAGATAATAAAACACACACGTGCACGCACTATTGTGTGAATAATATTTTTATATTAGGACGTTTTTTTGGGAATGAATGACATTTCTAAAATAATGTACTAATCCTATTGTAATATAATAATCGTGATCTCAATATATCAAAATAATGGACCTTATGCATGGAAAGCTCTTCAGTCAGCTGATTTGTTTGTAGTGTAGCCAGGTGTAGCCAGGTTGTACCTGAACCCGGTTGGGTTTTGCGCCTAGTGTATCAGCATGTTACGGTGTAGAAGGATTTATGTATGTGTTAAAATTGTTAATAGGCAAACAAAATATTCAGTTTTGGAATGAACATGTAAGAAGCAGAATATAACCGAAGATGCTGTTGCAACACAACTGACGCTGCACCAGAAATGAAGGAGCTGGCAAAAGAGGCCGCCGTGCATAAGGTCCATTGTGATCATGACCTCATCATTCAGTAGCTCTAGTGTGGAGAAATGAACAGCAAATAAAATGGCCAAGTGTGATAACTGCACCTGTTGTATGCTTACTGTATTTCCATGACTTTACCCTTGGTAAAGGTGTGTTTTCACATATTGTTATCTGCTGTGGTAGAATTTACATAGCTCAGCTCAGTTTAGTTTAGTTAATCATTAGTTTCAAGACTTCCAGCTCACACATTTCAGCGGGTCTTGTACAGTCAGATACACTTGTTCTCTTCAACTGACTGGTGTCTCTTGTGCTCTTTTCTTTATTCTCCCTCTGCCAGGCTCTATGGCTTTAAGATCCATCCAATGGCTTACCAGCTGCAGCTGCAAGCCGCCTCCAGCTTCAAGAGTCCAGTCAAAGCCATCCGCTAGGACCCCCATTCTGGGGACTGGATGGAGGAGAAGGAGAGAGGGCGAGTGGGTGGGATGGGGGCGGGGGGGTTAATTATCGGTGATGGAGAGGAGGGGGTGGTGTACCTCAGTTACCACACAACACACACACACATACATATATGCGCACACACACACATACACATACACATACACACATACAAACACCCACCCACCACTGCGAGGGCAGAAAAGAAATGTTTTGTTTTAGACTTAGTGACCTTGAGAGAAGACATTAAAGTATCAAGAGTGTGTGTTCTATATATAAAAAATGGATGGACGGCTTAAAAAAGAAAAAAATCAAGTTCTCTTCTCTAGTCACATGCACACATGCTCATACTCCTTGTGTACAAATACATACACACACACACACACACACACACACAAACAATCACTCACTCGTATACACATACACACAGACACATACAGACACTCATAGCGTGAGAAGGGGAGAGGATATCCCACTGTTTTGAATATTTGCTCACATGTCCGTCATCATCGCAAGCCCTTTTTTGTTTTAAACCAGGATGTTACATTTGAGGTGCAGACCTCGGCTTCTGTAGTGTTTCAGTATTGTCTCCCATGCTAGTGAGCCAACCCCCTTACTCCCCCTTATTACAATACTATAGTGCAGAAAGTTCCCTCTGGTTTGTGCCCGGAGCCCCTTCCCCGGCTGTTCCTCAACACTGTTACCGGTTGATACAAGCAAGAGCCCGCAGGTGACCGGTGAAGGCATCAGGCTAAAGCCTCCCCCGTGCCCCTCTCTCTCGGTCTCTTGGCACTGTTTTCATAGTCGCAGCACAGGTGGCGTTCTGGGTGGACTCTTAAATAGTCATTTGCATGGCGTCCTCAGACGTTTCACAGTTGCACTGCTCAAACCACCCAGTCTTAACTTGCCTTAAAATGCAGTTAGTGGAAGCCCTGGAGTGCATTGAAGGGTCCCAGTGTGTGTGTTGGGACTGGAAGGCAGAGGCTGTGTATGTTTGGTTCTTGGCTCTGATGCAGCGACTCTTTTTGGAGGGCTGAACTGTCGGCCCTTGTATTGTACCGCTAGAGTCTCTTGTGACGCCTGGGAGTGTTTGGGGCACATCTGGAATGCCCCCCCCCCCCCTTTCCCTTTCTCACAAGCAAACACACATACACACGGTCACAAACATACAAACGAATACACACACACACACACACACACATGTTTATCAGGCACGCACAAGCACTGATTCATATTGGTGGTTCCTTTGCCTCCAGTAGAACAATTTATGTGAGATGCGCAACGACATGCCTCCATGGTGACATTTTGTGTTCCTCTTCTGTGTGTGTGTGTGTGCGTGTGTGTTTTTTTTCTTCCTTCCTCCTCAGAGTGCATCAGATGTTATTTGTGTGGTAGGCCAGATGTACCCAGCTTTCTAAGTTTTCGAAAGAATTACACATACGACGGACGGATGGAGTGGACTGTAATTATTGTTAGTTTTAAACTCGTTTTTTTTTTCTTTTTTTTTCTGGGTTCTTTTTTTGCTGCTGTTAAAAGAGGAACCAGGGTTCAAATTTCACAATAAACATTTTTTTTCCTAATATGTCTTGACATCTGAATATCTTATTATTATTTTAAATTACAATAAATACATTTCAAAATAAACCTCCTTCAGAAAGCTGAAGTGTTTTCACACAAGAAGCATATCAACTCAAACTTCAGCCAGGCTCTCAGGCTACACCGTTCCTCTTGCCAGAAACTGAATACATGTGCCCTCTTCAACTGCATTTCTTGACATCCACACGGCCCTGCACCTGCTGGCTGACGCAAGGCACACGCAGTTTGGCACGTAACTCAGTCGCACACACCGGAATGTTCAAGCTCCTTTTGTCACTTTGTCACACTTGGGCTGTAGGAATGTATGCGAGTGAGTGAGAACGGAGGGTAGTAGCTGGTGGGTTGATCTCAGCCATGATACTTGTGTCTTTGCACGTTGCCTTTCGCACATGTCAGTGTGTAGTGCTTTGGGCCTGCAGCTGCATGTTAACAACAGACTTGTGTGAGAACCAGGCCTGGGATGTGTTTGGAGCCGTGGCAGTAATAATGTTTTGGGGTGAAGGAGATAGAAAGAGAGAGAGAGAGGGATTATTCAGCCATGCCAAAGGATGTAGACAGAGGTAAACAGGATAGAGAAGAAGGTCATGGTGAGTGCAAGTTAAGTTGTCAGGCTGTAAATGGTTTCCCTTCAAGCAGTGTAGCATGAGAGCTCATGTCAATCTTATGTTCCTTCAAGTAAATTGTAACCATTTTTTCTAACCCGATGTGTCTGTCTTGTCCTCATTTCCACTGCATGATACTCATCTCATCTTCACTTACTGAAGACATCCTCGAACAACATTTGAAACGTGGGAGACCTGCGGTGACACTGTCCTCATTTGTTACACAGTCACATATCATAGGCAAAAGATCCCACACACTATGCCTATTGCCCATAGATTTCAAATGGGTTGTCATTAAAGTTTCTGTGAAATGCCAAGTAGGCCAACGTCTTCAAAGTTATCTTCATGAAAATACAGAAAACTTGAGGCACTCCTATTCAGTAAAAAGCCTTTAATACAAAACGTCTTCAAAGATACACTTGGAATTTCAGAGCATTCATGAAACAAATGGCTTGAAATAACCCCAGCAAGTATTGCCCAGAGGACACCACACATTCCAATATATCCGGCCAATAGAGGCCCTTTTATGTGGCCAAATTTGATTTGCTGATATAATAGATATTACCTGGACGTGACTGGCACTTTTCAAAGGGATTATCAAAACATTCCACTTCCAGGATGCTGACTTTATTTAGCCACCAGGTGGCAGAGATGAGACAAAGTCAGGCAGAAAAGACGCCGTCTCCCTTGGTCAAGCCAGGTGTACTGAACTCTGCCTCTCTCTCAGTTCTTCAGTGTTTGGCTCTTACCACCATGTGTTTGTAGTGTAACTATCTCAGTGGTTTAGCATGGGTGTGTTTGTGTGTCATATTGGGGAGTGTGTGACTAATCATGTATTGCCCTCCTTCAGGAACGCCGACTACAGTGGTTGTTTTCAGGCTTTTTTAATGACAGACTGTGAGTGTCACATGCTCACGCAGACACACGAACAGATTTCTGAGTCCTCAGAGCACAGAGGTTTCCTGTTATTTTCCTCAGCCTCATTGTGAAGATTTCCTCCGTTCGCCACACTTCTGCTGTTTCTGCTACTTTTCAAAGGTTCTGCTGTGTTGGGCCCGGCCTGCTTTATCCTGTCCTGTGATCCTTTGACAATCATAAAAAAACAGAACTCATTCTTCAATTCTCTTTCCTCCCTCTGCACTGCTTTCTACTCTCTTGCACAATTCTCACTCACTCACTCACTTACTCACTCACTCACTCATGCACACACTCACTCAGTAAATAAATAAATAAATAAATCATTAACTTGCTCTTTCAATATTTCACTCACTCAATCACTCTCTCTCTCTTGACTTCTCTCTCACACACATACACACACACACACACACACACACACACTCTCCCATTCTTGGCTCTTTGTTGTCAGTGTGTCGGCCTCCTGGCTCAAATGACCTAATCTGATCTTTTCCACCGGCTTTGAGCAGCACACAGGGAAGGTCCAGGACAAAGGCACTCCTACTCCTCCGTGAACAATATTCCCCCGTATCGGCGTCCTGTCCTGTCCTGTCCGAGGGGATAGAATGACAACAGTGTTTGGGGTGAAAGACAAGTGAAAGGGGTTTGTGTTTTCGGTGGGTGTGAAAAGGGAAAAAGGGAGGGAAAAATACTACAATAGAGTGTGTATGTGTGTGTGTGTGTGTGTGTGTGTGTGTGTGTGTGTGTGTGCACGTGTTTCTGTGTGTGTGTGTGTGTGTGTGTGTGTGTGTGTGTGTGTGTGTGTGTGTGTGTGTGTGTGTGTGTGTGTGTGTGGTGTGACTTTGTGACTTTGTGAAAGTGTGTGTGTGTGTGTGTGTGTGTGTGTGTGTGTAAGTGTGAGTGTGTAAGAGAGTAATAGAAGGACGTTCCATATCTGAAGCATACAGTAAGGTCTAATGTTGTCGTACATCATCACCTTGTCCTTGTCAGTCACACTCTGACACTCGTGTCATAGTAGAATCACCAGACTGTTTATCTGACCCCCTCCCCTGTCTCAACATATTCCCCTGACATCATGTAAACTCTCCATCCTCTCGCATACTCCTCGCCCTGACTCAGCAGCACGTGAGATCCTCTCAGTGAGAGCACAATCTGTGAGAGCATAACGCCAGAGGAGCGTTAAGGAGACGTTGTGGAAGGATAATAGTGTCGACTGACACACAGACAGACGGGTAGTGGATTGTGACAGACAGAGGCTTATAAAGGAATGCATATGACTCAGGATAACCTCAGGCAGGGGGAGTATGGAATATGGAATGTTTTGGGTTGGGTTTTAAGACGAGTACATAGAGAATATATAGATTGGCCTTAAGCATGCTGTTAATAGTCTACCACCAGTACTGTATTTTCCCTAAAGCATTTCACTGCCAGTCATGTCACACTTATGAGAAAGCATTTATTTTTAGAAACCAGTGTGATCCAAAGGAGATCAGACAAACCTTTGTCCTTAGATTGACAATGAACATGTTTATCATGGCAGGTGAGCTGTCTAACTTAGAAGACGTGATGATAGATAATTTTGCGTGTCTGTACGCAGATAAAGACAAGAACCAGTGAATTCCAAATGACAACACAATTGTAATATCTTTGCAAAGAGAGGGAATGACAATACAAAATGGCTGAAATTTAGTTTCAGCCATTTCAGCCAGTTTTTATTGAACGACGTTTAGGCAAAAAGCCTTTGTCAAGTTTCGCCACTTGACAAAGGCTTTTTGCCGCAACGTCATTAAATAAAAAACTGGCATCAGGATAAGAGTGTGTGGTCTCCTCTCTGTTATGCAAGGCTTTCCCATGTATGTTCTGTGTGAGATGTATTTTTAAAGAAAACAAACCCCACTCTCATTATCCAGTTCACATGAACACATTAATTGGTCTATTGGATCACATTTAAAACTTTTCACAGCTTGATAGTTTGTGTCTATCCTCATTCATCATGACGATATCCATTGAAGATAACTCAGACCCTGTTTGAACAAGCAAACATTAATTAAACAATTAAATTAATTGCACAAATTCCACAAGCTCATGTTCAATCAAAAAAATAATGATGTTCATGTTGTCATACCAATAATCATGTTGCTGATCGAAAGAGGAGGTAGCTAATGGAAATGAGAAAAGTATCAATATCCCTGCTGAATGCTTCCACTCTCAGACATAAAAACGTTGCCCTCTGTAGAACGTGTTTACAAGATTGCTAAGAGAAAGATAGTTTTGGTTAGAAAAACTGGAGAATGTCCTCAGAGCCAAGCTCTCTAGTCAAGAGATGGACCCATTCAACATCCATTTGGACATATCTGTGGTGAGGCCTTTGACAAATTAGCTTCGTCTTGTGCTTATTTACCAAAAAAAAAAAAGCTGTAGTACTGTTTAAAAATAAATTCCTGAGGTTCGCTGGTGACTCACTCACTGTTGACTGTTGTGACAGCAATCCTCCAATGTTCCTCATGCAAACAATTATGCATGACTGTTCTCTCTTTCTCTCCCCTGCCTCTCCCTCTGCCTCAGTTTTTTCCAGAAAGACCGAGAGGGAGAGATAAAATAAAAGGAAAGAGGTGTGCCTGCCTCTATGATTCAGACCCTTCAGTTGAATTATCCACTTAAGCTGAAGACTCTTATTATTCTTCTGAAGAATTATTGGGCCTTTCATGCCTGCACGACAGAGTGTGATTCTTAGCAGAACAATGCAGTGCATTTTTTTCACTGTTTACCAGTATTGTTAACGTACCACTACATTAAATCAAATCTAATCCAAATAGATTACATAAATCAGTTAGTTCCACTTGTGGGTGTGGGTGTGGCTGTGTGTTCTGCGTGTGTTCTGCGTGTGTTTTAACAGAGTTGCAGGATCTACATGCCTGCTCTTTAAAAAACAGTTTTGGGCATGCTGGAGCTGGTATAAAATCCTATCGAGGCTGTCTCACTGTCATGTGAAATGTCTACCCAGCCAACGCCTAAGGCCTGCCTCTTCCCCCCTCCTGTTTTTCAGCTCTTTCTTTTCCATTTTCCCATGTTTTTCCGATATTATTTCCCCCTCTTCGGTGCGGTTTTCCCATAGCCAAGCTGACCACTGTCAGTCACGCTAAATAAGGGCTTCTGGTAACCAAGCAACAGACAGAGTTTACTTTAAACACTGTTTACCTCCACAACACCGACTTAAGCAATGAGCTTCTCTCATGTGTTTGTTTTGTATGGACTGACACCTAAGTCCTGCATGCCTATACGGTCCCTTACATTTTCTCATCTTTGATCTACATCTTTGTTTCTCATACCCTCTCTCTCTCTCTCTCTCTTTCCCCCCCCCTGTCTCTCTCTCTCTGTCTGCCCCCCTCCCGACAGAGAGAGGCATTAGAGAGACACTGTTTACCCCTTAACGCCCCTCAACAGACAGCAGTGGTTGGGAAATGTGTTGGGCAGTGTGGATGTTAAGGGACCAAACAAAGAGACCATTTTGTAGGGCAGAAACAGCCTCCTCCTTATTTTGGGATTTAGGGCTGTGTGTGACTAAGGCATTTCATAACTGTTTCTCTCTCTCTTCCCATCCCTCCCTCTCACCCCTCCTCTCTGTCTTTCTCTCTCTCCCACCCTCTCTGTCTGTCTCACTCTGAATTTTGCTCTCTCTCCCTCTCTTTCTCTCTCTCTCTCTCTCCCTCTCTCTCTCACTCTGCCTCTCTCTCTCCCCCCTCTCTCTCCCTCTCTCTCTGTACCCTGGATGCAGTGACACGACTAGAGACAAACTCCTATGCTCATTCTAACCCCAGAACCCATTTCCTCTTGCCAATAAAACATTGTGGCCCCTTGCATGTATTCAGCTGGGTAATCACAAGCCTGCACCCAGTGTGGTCAATGTTTTTTTTTTTTTTTTTTTTTTTGTGCATATAGGCCTAAACAAAGTCTGGAAAGTCAACACTTTCGATTGTTTCATTTCTGCCTCGGTTCATTAGAAACAGTTTTGTCTATTTACTGACCATGAAGTCTCTAATGGACGAGGCTTCGACACAAGCAACCCATGTCTATATCCTAATGGCACGTCTTTGGGTCAGCTGCAAGACCAAACTTGCCTGCCCATTGTGGCTGTAATGGATTGGGGGCATCCCTTTGTGTTCTAACCTCAAACACATCTGTATTGCAGGCCATTAATGTTTGCCCAGTCAATGATTATCACATCATAGCGAATGCAATCTGTCAAATAAGAGATACAGCTCTGAGAAAGAAGGCCGTTCAAATATATCACAATGTTTAACAGACTCTCAAATTACCCAACCAATTCTGCGTCAAGGCCATTTTTGTAGTTTTTAAAGCCTTTCAACAGGGACCCATATTGATCAGGGGCCTACACCTCATGTAGGCCTACAGATGAACAAAATAACTTCACCGTAACAGGTCCAAAGTGTATACATACACTGCCTCATGTCATCCGTGAGAATACTCTTCAGACGAGTTTACTCATTCAGCCTTTGTTCATTCTTGGCCATTGAGGGTAGCCCTCATTTTCAGTGATGCCGAGATTACAATCACAATGAAACAACAACCAAAGAAATAGTAGGCATCCACAACAGCTGAAGTGAGATGTACAAATAAAACAAAATAAAATAGACAATGAAAAGAGGAACGAGGAAGATGAATTAGAGGGGAAAGACAAAAGAAACGAATGGTGTGCAGTTACAGATCTGAACTGACCAGTTCATTTAGAATGCGTTGAAGACTTGATTTTGTAGGCTATAACGATTATTGGTTGGAAAATGAATCCATCAAATTAATAATTAGGCTTTAGATTTAGATGCAGTTTACAACAAAACACTACACAGGCCTAGGTATTGTGTTTAATGTGAAGGTTTTAAGATAGCCCACTCCTCTGACGAACAGGACATTTCAGACACAGGCAACCACCATCATTTTCAGATTGTAGAGATGCACTGATATGAAAGAATTGAATGTGGCTACGTCAGGCCAACCACATAACAAACGAAAACGACTACATTGATATATCTAGTGCCAAATGCATTTTCCATGTGGATCAGTGTCTCTTCAACTTTCAACATATCAATCTGCCTGATTCTTCTGAAACGTGACCAGCGCATCACTGTCTTATTATTTAAGTCGAGTATTCTCGCAAGAAACATCCACTGTGTGCCTATGATTCACCAGAGAGGAGTATATTGAGTAAATCTATGCTTTTGGGAAAGCATGAAGATTAGAACTTCCTGCTTGTCTGTTGTAACGGTAGCCTGTACCGCTAAGTGACGTTTGTGAAGTCTGGGGAGGGCGCCTATAAACAAGTGGGAAGCTGTGAGTCTGAGTAGTTCGATTACAGTAGCAAACGACAAAGGACACTTACTTCTAGTGAGAAGCCCCAATCAGCTAACGAAGATGAACAGAATACTTTTAAGCATATTTGCTGTTACTGCGTGTTTTGCCATGGGTAAGCAACTGATTTTTGTCATTATTATTATTTATTCATTTTTGTTTGTTTGATAGGCTATTGTTTCTATTTGAACTTTTGCCAAACCAAGTACTTGTTGGATTTTCTATTATCTTCTGCATAAAATGACTTATATTGCCCTTTATGAAGATGTAATGATTGTAGACAACGAGCAGGTTATTGACCGTTACATTTGTGCGTAATGAGCGCGTATCCAATATTTTATCCATTAAATTAATATGATACAAGAATGTTTTAATGTTGACTATTCATTAGAGTAATTGTAAATAGTATATTGATGTTAAAACTTGCGGGGTCTTCGCAGTCAAAACACTAAAACTACGCCCAGTATGACAATCCTGACAAGCAGGTTCCAAGCAGTCAACGGTTTATCCCAGCCGCTTATTTAATTTGCCAAAGCCTAGGATACGTGTTCATATTCAAAAGGCTCACTTAGATACGTTATGGAGAATGACAAACGATGTTGTTCAGATCGATGGTGTATGCATATTGATTAAAATATGCTTCCTCTTTAAGTTCTCAAATTTTACACCACGGTCCCACCCAAATCGTGTTGGGACAAGCTGAAACATTTTGCATTTAACCTCCAGCCTGCTCGCTCTCTTAATTAGATGTTCTCCACCCTTAAAGCATTCGTGAGAAAACGACCATGAATCTATGTAGCCAATGCTCACCAGCTCATTGTAATAATTGCACAGCAAATGCAGTAGTTTTCCATGCCATAGAGACCAACTTCACTCTTTTAACTTGGCAGTGGCTTTAGAAAGGGGTTTACACAGCTCTTGTTTATCATAAGGTGATCATCATCATCATCATCATCATCATCATCATCATCATCATTATGTTCTTATATATTTTTGACCTAATATCAAGTTTTGCCGTCTTTAAATTAGTGTGTTTCAGTGACAAGTAGAGCGCTGCAGGCCTTAAGTAAATTTGCCATTCCAGTCTCAAACAGACCTATGGGTGCTGTTTGGTTTTGGGGCTTGGGCTTGAGGCTTCTGATAAAGTGTTACTGGACAGACGTTTGAGTGACTGTTTCTCAGACTGAAGCCTAACCACACATCCTGGCTTAGGCTTTGCATAGCAAAAATAGCAGTTTGCCAAGTCCAAAGCATGATGACTGCTGTGTTATAAATTCCATAGTTGGTTGATAAACTGGACTTTTAATATACTAAATGACTGTAAGGCAGGTCATAAATTTATCTAAAATTGTCCTTTTCACACAACCATTGACTGAGTAATTTGGTATAGCTTATTTCCTGTTCTTTATAGGTAACTGTCTGGATAATGTGGTGCTCACCCTAAAGTTGCTGATCATGCCCTTACATGTATATATACCTGAGGTTTTCAGTGTCAGTGTGGATAGCATCTGGCTAGTGTATAATCTCCATTTTATCCTTCTCCTTCATACCTGACTAATTTACCTAAGCTAACTTACTCACAATCACAAGGCTCAATGTTACATGTAAGGTGTGGTTCTAAGGCGAGGAAATCAAACTGTACTGCGGCTCTCATCAGGGGTTGCCTCATGCTTGTGTTTGTGTTGTTCAATGAGAGTGAAGGTACCAAAAACAAACAGCAGAGGGCGGCAAATGTCAAATGTTTTGTTTGTTTGTTTTTTGGCGACACCCCTAGCTTAGTGATGAACAGTGTTCTTGTATTTTCATTGGCTTCTATAGAGTTTAAAGGAGAAAACTGATTTGTAACAGGAGAATAAAGTCAAGATACAGATATCTTTGTGGTAATTCTATCTAACGGGAGAAGTTGTCAAATTCAGCATGTTATTTTCTTATTTTCTTATCATTACCATTCTAAAGTTCTTTAGGTTGTTTAAGGAACCACTGCACACACTGCAAAGTTGTGCAAAGTTGTTTCAGTGGCACACTCCAGTTGAGGTCACTGGCATATTATGTTATCATCATCATCAGATAACAAAATACACAAACCTTGGAAAATTACTCAGGTCAAGAAAGGATGCTGCTCTCCTCAAGTTTTGAAAGGAGAATTCCAGAGAGTTTTTACAAAGATCTCAGTTTCTCACAGAGTACTATCGGCAAGAAACCCCTCCCAGAAAGCAGTCGGTTCTATTTAGCTTTCTGAAGGTAACAGCTAGAGCTGCCACGCTGCTACACTGCTACAACCTGGGGGCATGAACGTGGCCAGTCATGAACGTGCCCCCAGAGTGTAGCACTGTAGCTGCCTGGCAGCTCCTTTTATAAGCAGAGGTCACAGCAAGACCGGCCTTTGCTGAAGTCCAAATGTGCCTTAGTCTACCTGACTCCATTCAGCGGAGCGGATTTTGTTACTAGGATTTTGTCCTCATTGACACTGAACGCAGTGAAAAAAAGAACTCAAAACAAACAGTTCCACGAGTGAGTCCCCATAGTTGTGGCAGGGAGCCTGAGGTTGGTTGTCACGTAAGTGACAAATCATAGCGTTAGCCCATCATGCAACTGTTGTTGACTGCATCAGGATATTTCTATTTCTGTGGCATACTGTGAATTTGTTGCGGTGAATCACCATCAGTGCTCTGTAATTACAGCTGAGCTGACAGTACTCCTCACATTCTTCTGCCATGAGGTAGAAAGATTGGATGTTGTGCTGCTTCTGTAGACAAAAGGAAGACATGAGAAGTTGCTCAGCACACAAATCTACATGAGAGCAGATCTTTCTGGCTACACTTGTTTAGAACCAAGACAGCCAGACATAATGGGACCGCATTCAGCTTTTCTGTTTTGCTTTTTTTCATGACATTTCTCATGTTACAGTTGAAGACATGATGTCACCAGTTTAAGCCTTTTTACAGTGACAAGAAAATATTTTGCAGCCAAGATGCTTTTCAAATGTGCCAGAGAAAGTATGGATTCTATATGTCACATCAGTTTGAATAGGGATTTTCTGGAGAGCATTAGGTAACACAAACAGGTTAAACTGGATTAGGTGAAGGTCAAAGGTATGGATGGGAAATGTGAGAAACACCAACAAAGCCCCTGCTTTGAAATGGGAGGGGAAGCCCCCTCAGTGACTCACGTACATTCATGAATAAGCTATGGGAAGTACATGGGAAGCTACAACTGAAGCGTTTTATCCGTGTTGTATCTGCTGCAACAATTAGCTTCCACTGTTATCAATAGAAGTAGATACACCAGATATGATAGTGGCGCATATGTCCCAAAGAAATAGACCAGTCTTCTAAAATGGATTTAAGAATCCCGAACGCAACGTGCCTGGTGTAGCATTGTCGACAGAGGTGCCAGATCACATGGGTTTATGTGGCAGATTAGGATTGGGGCTGTTCTGATGCCAAATGCCACTCAGAGCCAGAGGTGCGTTCAGTTTCGACGAACAAAGGTGACCGTGGAAGGTCTTGCCATTTTTAAATCTCAAGGTGTAAATGTTCCAAATTGATTGATTTTAGGAAACCCTATATTCAGTATGTTCACCAAGAACTACCTCCTCAGAACATCAGTGTGTGTGTGTGTGTGTGTGTGTGTGTGTGTGTGTGTGTGTGTGTGTGTGTGTGTGTGTGTGTGTGTGTGTGTGAGAGAGAGAGAGAGAGAGAGAGAGAGAGAGTTGGTGGTTTGTGTGATCGCAATCATTTTACAGTGAGCTCAAAGCAAGCCAAGAGCTGCTTGAAATGCTTTGTGAATGGTTGTCTCAGGTGAGGTTGTTGCCACCACAGAATGGGGCAGTGACTGCTACCGTAATAATACTGCACTGGGGCCACTTGGCAGCCGGATCAGGGATGAACGTCAGCTCTCACTTAGATTCTAGAGCATCATCAGGTGCAAATCTGTAGGAAAGTCCCACTGAACTCGGGTGAACGTGCCATGGGTGGAGACATTCCTGTTTGGATAGTCATCCACACAGTGGCTCACTGAGCTTGTCTAGTTGATGACAGCCAGTCAGGCTGAAAACATATTTTGCAATAAGATGAAACTAGGGCTTCGAAAGGACATTTTTGTGGTCTGGAGCTCCCAAAAATGATAAGCGTGAATATGCTAGACCAGACCACGATTGCTGTCTGAACTGTCTGCACTGAACTACACCGCAATCTAAGTGCTTCAGCTGTGACGCTAGGTTAACCCTGCTTTGACCAGTAGCACTCATACTCTTGCTCACTTAAATGCCAATGGCTGCGAAACTGTTATAGCTTTTTGAGCCTTTGTTTGGTACGTCAATAAGAGGCTGCTTTGCCTGGTACCGGCTCCTTGAGTACTTAAGCTTTCAGGCTGTGTGTTGGTTTTGGGCGTGGTGCCTAAAACCCACAGAAACACCACACACACACACACACACACACACACACACACACACACACACACACACACACACACACACACACACACACACACACACACACACACACACACACACACACACACACACACACACACACACACACACACACATTCTGATGGGTGTGTCCGAAACTGGTTTTTGAGTGCTTTGTGTCTTTTGGGTTTGGGGTCCACTCTGTGTGTGTGTGTGTGTGTGTGTGTGTGTGTGTGTGTATTCCCACTCTCCTTTCCGTTTATTTGTGTTCAAACAAAACCAGGAGGTGGAAGGGGATAGAAGCGCCCGAAACTCCCACTCCCCAGTGACACAGCAGTCTGGTCTGTGGGCACGAAGACGGAAAATGCTGTCTAGTGTGTGTAGTCTAGTGCATTTGTGCGGCTATTCTTGCGTGAGTTTAGATGAATTGATGATTGAAAGTAGATGGTGATATGATTTGGGCATGAAACACCTGACCAGGTGTGATAGATACAGTATATTCTTCTATAGTCTTAACACTTGTCACCATAAGGAATGTTAGTGTATATGAATCTGCTCGTTTCAACATTTGTGACCTTCAGGGATGCTAAACAGGTTTGGTTTGACCTGACATGGCAGTAATTACAGACTAGTAGCTTTTGGTCCATCTAGACAGGAGCACACTGTACGTGTACGTTGTACGCTCCTCGTGGGTTCTTGAGCAGTCTGTTCAGTGTGTATGTGCGTGTGTGTGTGTCATTTGTGTAGCCCATTTAAATCAGGAGGCCGACACAAGAGTCAGAAATGGGAGTGTGTGTGTGTGTGTGTGTGTGTGTGTGTGTGTTACATGCTACAAAAGTTGCATTGCCCAACATTTTATATTGTTGATGACTTTAGATTTCCTTGTTTACTTTTGAACTGATAAGAAAGATAACATAACCATATCATGGCACATTGTCGCCCTCTTTCCGTAACTCTCTCCTTCACCCTTTGTCCCTCTGTGTTCCCCGTTCTCCTCACAGGCCACGCCCTCAAGTGCTACAAATGTGATATTGGGTTTTGGAACCTGTGCATAACCACAGAGGTCACATGTAATGCTGGGGAGTCGTGCTTCTCCGGTGTGGGAGAGGCAGGTAAGAGATCCATCCCCACCTCCCAAACCTAACCAATGCTCTCCAAGAGACAAAAGTGATTTCAAAAAGTTCATTTTTAGATGTAACTCAGTTTTGACCAGATAGTATGCGAGTGTGTGTGTGTGTGTGTGTGTGTGTGTGTGTGTGTGTGTGTGTGTGTGTGTGTGTGTGTGTGTGTGTGTGTGTGTGATTGGGTGCGTGCGTGTGTGTGTGTGTGTGTGTGTGTGTGTGTGTGTGTGTGTGTGTGTGTGTGTGTGTGTGTGTGTGTGTGTGTGTGTGTACGTGTGTGTTTATATGTCTGGAAGTGATGGAAGTTGAATGGATGAGTTCTCAGTAATAGACATCTCCCCACCTTGTTCTCCCATCAGCTGCTTTTGTGCAGGTCAAAAAGAAGGGCTGCTTGGAGAACGCTCAGTGCAACAAGACGACCCAAGTCAACTTCCCGTCTGACAGCAACACAACCATCTATGAGATGAAAAGCACCTGTTGTGAGTCGGACCTGTGCAACGCCGCGCCCGGTCTGCCCCACATTAGCATCCTGCCCCTGGCCCTGGCCACCCTCATCACGCTCATCACCACCAAGGCCCTGGTGTGAGACGCCACACACACACACACACACACACGCACGCACACACTTACACACACAGAGACATCACAGATACACACAGCAACTCAAACATGTACACTTGCCTTGAGCCAGATCCACCTCCTTTCCACACACACAACCACACACACACACACACACACACACACACACACACACACATACACACACATACACACACACACACACACACACACACACACATACACACACACGGTTATACACACAGAACCTTTTAACAGCTCAAATGATATGGCGCTCATACATGACCTCACACACATAACATTGTGAAGAACACATTCACACACACAAACACACACACACACACACATTGATTGAGAGAGGAATGCATAGAAGTGTTTCTCCGTCACAATCATAGCGCGATGTCTTATATAAATAGCCTTAAATGCTTTCGATGACTGTCTGCAGATGTATAGAACCTCCTAATACTTAATAGTTAATTAATTAGCACTCATTGGTTTTGTGGATGTTACAGTAATATTTCCCTCTACTGCTTCTGTTGGTTTTACCCACTGGAAGGGCTTTAGTAAAAAGCAGACAAGTATTTGGGCCTGTAGGTTTTGTCTCAGATATCAATGTTAGTTGGCATTTGTTTTGTCTCCTGTCAAATGAGCATGCCTAAAAAAGGCTATGTCCTTCACATTGGAACTCAAACATTTACTGAGATCACATGAAGCCAGTTTACTGATCATTATGAAAGATACATGTATAGATGTTTTGATCTTGCACCACAAGGATTTGTGATGGTCCTCCATTTAGTCCAAATGTTCTGATAACCAAAATATCTGCTCATATAAGCAAATGCGACATGAATGTTTTAGCCACCTTAAGGCTATATCTTAAGCATCTCCTCATAACTTGATTTTATTCAGCCATCTTGATGTCCTTAACGGTTTGTCTCTAAACACTCCTGTTTTCGTTGACTTTATTTAGATTCATATTTTGAAATGTAAATATTTGAGTGAGGACTTAAAATTGTTTCAATTGAAAGCATTTCAAATGCAGCATTTGTATAAATGCTATTAAGCCCTTGTGTCCACTAAAATGTCAAAGTCCTTATACCAACAATAATACATTACACCTCTAGTGCCAACCATGTATATAACGTACCTAAATTCAATAGGACTTCAATAGGAATGTACATTTCAATGTATATCAATCAGCTTCTCAATCTGAATGCATTTCATGTATGTGCACTGAATGGTCTTTTCTTTTCTATTGGCTATGGTTTTTATATTCCAGACAAAAGACGTATGATATTTCATATTACCATGTCGCGCCATGTCAAATGTTATAGATTGTTAACAATGTTTACAAAAGCATGATAGGAATCCTAGATTTCCTATGCTTTTGAAATTGCCATTTAAGAAATTGTCATATAAATAAAAAATTCTGTTGTGCTGGAACGTGTCCTATATAAATGTTTTTGCCTTACGTTGCCTTTCCATTGAATTGAACTTGAAAGAATTATATAATACATCACAGGAGTGTTGGTCATATATGATTTAGAGAGCATTAGTTGTGACTAAGCACCAGCTCAAACAATGAGTCCCTTTTCAACAACCCCAATACAGCTGGTCAGTCTCACAGTCTTAGGGTAGAGACAAACCTGGACTCTTTCATTTGTTCACTGGAGTTTGCTGTTCTTTTCAGGGGCACTTTGTAATGATTGATTGAATTGGGGAAGTGAGTTGCTGAGCTTTAGTTGATGTCGGCTATGTCTTAACAGCTTGACTGATGTAAGTACAACTCACCATGTTTTACCCTTTATTATGTTTTAATTTGTATTTGTTGATCATTGACAACTTTTTAATTATTGACATAAGTTTGGGTATGTGATCGTAGGATGTGTTTTTACAAGGTGTCTCAAACTGAATAAAGTTATAAAGACAACTTTTGCCTTTTGTCATTTTTTTTAAGTATTGTCTTTTCTCCACATTCCTATGTGTTACTCGACTCATTCCTCTCCTAAACCTTAACGGAAATACAAAGGCCTACGGAAATGAGCAAATTCCTATGAAGACATACCAGTTGAGGCTATACAATAGAATGCTATTCGCTGTCAATGGACCAAGAGATTAGCCTAGTTTTGGTCATTGAGGCGTTTATGTTTATGCTAATGTTTAGAGGATGCTTTAATCCAAAGTGATTGACAACAATAGCAATAAATTACATAACATTAACATTCAAATGAATTGTTTGAAGTGGTGGCAAATTGCAATAATAATAGCAAGTCTTCATAGCAACAAAAACCACAAACATACCATGACTGTAAAAAGAGTTCATTAATTATGTGGGGTAAAGAAAATGGAAGTCTTTATGGAGACTACAAGATAATGGACAACAGACGTTGATGAACGAGGTGGTAATACAGCCATGATGCGACATATCAAGGCATTTGACGTGTGGATGGATAAAACTCCTTTCTGAGTCAGTTCTTTCTAGTTGTTAGTCTTAAAACAAAGAGGGAAATTATAGGGACCTTCCCTGACCCGAAACCTGCTAAGTGAGTAAAGTGACATTTAGGATGATGTAACAGCATCAACAGGTTTGTATCAAGTCACCTCAGTCTCTTGCCAAATATGTGAGTCAGTTAAGAGACTACATTCCAAATCTTTACTTGGCAAATTACCCAGATAAGTCAAGTAACTCTTACATCTTGAATACACCTGGCTGTCAAAAACACAGAAACTGGGTTGGGTGAGATACAATCTCAATGTACAGTACAGCAAAGAAACATAACAGTGGTAGAGAAAGGGGTTGCTTATCGACAACTCTACTACCTTTTGCTAGTACAAACAGGTGACAAAGAATTGTGGACAAATCGGGGGGGGGAAATTCGGTGTTGTGCACTCTGTGAAACTTAGGTCATGAAATTCCTTTGGGCATGGTAATACGAGTGTGTGTGTGTGTGTGTGTGTGTGTGTGTGTGTGCGTGTGTGTGTGTGTGTGTGTGTGTGAGGGTGTCTGCATGTGTGTTTGAGTGTGTGTGTGCGCACATGTGTATGTGCGCGCACGTGTGTGTGTGTTTGCACAATTGCTTGCATTTCTTCTGGTGCGAGGCTGCAAGTGTGTCCTCAGCCATCCCTGAAGTCAGTCGGTGACTGAAAGAATGAGTGGAACAAGCCGCTGAAAGAGTGCCTCACAGGCCTCAAGACATCAGAGAAACACAAGGCCAGATCAGGGCCAGATCTGAGCCAAAGCGATTCCTTAAATGGATCTGTTCTATTGGATTGGACAAATTATTACTGGATATCTTGAATATTATTATTATATTATTATTATTGAATATTATTACTGATTATGTGACATGTTATTGAAACACTGAATGCATGAGTTACAGTATGAAGTGAAAATGTATTACATCGTCATACATGCCATGTCATGTGCTTTAAGGAGCCTGTTGCTTAAGATGCTCTGTTAGCATAGTGTGTAAGGGGTGAGAAATGTTACCAACGACGAATAGCATGATCGCTATATGGGGGCCTATGTGGTTTCCGTGGGACTGAATTGTTAATTTTTGGAGAATGGTTGGACTGTCTTCAGTGGTCATTGAACATGAAGAAAAATTGTGTCTCCATTTTTTTTGTACCTGTTTTAACCCTATTTTTCTGATATTGTATATTTATTTCACTGTAAGGCGATACACTACAGGTGAATAGAGCAAAATTTTTAACTAGCAGATAGGCCTATCATGAAACTTCCCCAGTTAATTACTGACATTAACATAAGAGACATAATTAGATATGCACTAATTTGCGCACATTTTAAAACACAAAATCTGAGCTTTGGATAAAGCCAGATTCAATTTTTTTTTTTTTTCATTGTGTTAACATATTAGATGGGAGAAAATGACAGAGGGATTTATGGACATCTACTTCTGTTGCCCTGTAATTCATAATGTTAATAGCCCTGAAAAATCGTTTTTTCATGTTTTTAAGAACAAAATGTCATATATATCAGGGCAGGAATAATATATCAACCAACCCCTCTATAAAGATCTTGTAAATATAGTTTGGTATAAGACTGGAAAGTTTGGTGCATGTAAGTGCTTCAGAAGTGGAGGTAGCATAATATAAGACAAAACTTGGCTCCAAATTGAACTGGTTTCTGCATTATGCTCTCATGTTGAACTCATGTGAAAACTTTTGGCAACACAGTTAGCTGCATGGTTATCTCACTGTTCTTGCAAAGGCTCATAGAAGCACAATGTAATGGTGACACCATGACATCGCGTGCATTCATTTGCCTCACTGGTTCAGTACGTGCTTCACATTGATCTAACATGATTCTGTTTGATGAATTCCAAATATGTCAGTTCAACATAACAATTGCTTGAAAGACATGACATGGTGTTTGAAAGAAAAATATTTGTTTGTTTAGTTTAGTGTTTTGTGGTTTAGTAATGTGACAAACCCTCTTTTCCCTTCCCCCCTGTATACGCTTACCTTACTTGATTCAAAGTGGACTCAGTTGGAATGATTATATGAACACACACACACACACACACACACACACACACAGCAGTTGAACCGATTTCGGTACCGGTGGCGGTTCCTGAGGTTCGGTGTTGGTATTCAACAGTACTTTTTTCAATACTGCACCCCTACTTTATCTGTAACACCTTGTTTAACAACGGCAACATTTTATTAAAGTTTCAAACAGTTTTTAACACAATATAAACCCCTCTCCATTCCTGAAGTATGAACATACAGTATGAACAGGGGAAAGTGAACATGTTTTAAACATCAAACACAAACATATACAGGAATTTATTAGTCCATTAGGGTTATGGGATGATAAAGCTATTTTAGGTAGTTCAATAGTTCATGAAAAAGGCAATCCTTTTCCACCAGAGTCACCCTACACACACACACACACACACACACACACACACACACACACCAACATGCACACGCACACAATCACACACACACACTCTCCAACACACACAGCGACACACTGCAACACACACTCACACAAACACTCCAATATACGTAGATACATGCACACGCAATGATGTGTGTTTGTATGAGTGAGGGAGAGAGACAGAGAGAGAGAGGTAGAGAGATGTACATGGACATCTTACTAAGATTTTAGTGGTCTGTGCTTGGGTGTGTGTGTGTGTGTGTGTGTGTGTGTGTGTGTGTGTGTGTGTGTGTGTGTGTGTGTGTGTGTGCGTGCGTGTGTATGACCAACAGATAGAGATCTCTTTCAGGTGAACTGAAAACCTCCTCACAAACACATCACCTCTCCCATACATACTACACACACACACACACACACACACACACACACACACACAAACTGCACTAATAACATATTTTTAACCTAATCTTAGAGATTTGGGATGAGAAATGTTCTGACATTCATACCCTAGTATTGATATTGAAGTATTTTTAGACAGACAATTTTGAGCATTTTAGGCACAATGTCTTGTTAAAGAGATCAATGATCAGGCTAAAACAGTTTTTTAATCTTGTATTGTTTATGTGGTTTATGTTAGCACCAAACCTGTGCTACAATACCAGAAATGTGAGATTTATGGGCAAAACGCCTAATTTTAATATTTTCAGAATTTGACCTTTGATTAGGGTCACTAAAACCTTCAAGAAAAAATGGAGACATATCTTTTTTACACTTAAGAAACCATAGAGCAAAGATATAATAGTCTCCAAAAATTAACATGTGATTCCCACGAGAACCCAAATTAGACACATAGGCCCCCTGACTAATACCACAATATCAGCATTTTCTTGTGTGACGTATCGTGACAGTACTGTATTGTGTCCCCGACCTCTGCGCTCCTCAGATGAACAACGTCCGACTCTGCCACCCGTATGCTCAGGGCGATCCGAACGTTTGGAATTGTGGTTTTGTGATTTTGTGATTATCTTTAGCCAACTGATAATTACTTCTAGAGGTACCCACTGTGCTTAGAAAATGTGCTATTTGAACACTTCCTTGTCACCGCTTTCAGTGTAAGTATTGTAGTATTGTCTTGTGGACGCGTTCCCAGCTTCGCCTGTGTTTTACATGTACTGTAAATATTTCATTTCTTTGACTTTGTCTAACCATCTCATGCTGTGCCAATAAAACAAACCAGGCTCTATCCATGGGCAGATTACTTGTGTTGACCTTAACCAAATCTTTATTAGTTTTTTTTTTTTTTAAATCAGAAGAAGACCTTGGGTGGAGACGTCAGCAGTGAGGTATCTGCATATGGAGCCTATGACGGAGCGACACCTTTCTATTGTTTGCAGGAATGGAACATCCCCTCGGGTGCTACTGGATCAGAATCAAGTATCTGTCAGGAAGTCAAATGATAAGTAAGGTGACAGATCCAGTGGTCTAGTGTCAATGTGCATTACTTCACTGAAATACAGCATGAGCATTGAGCAATGAGCATTATCTATGTGAAAAGGTGTGGCACACATACGCATACATGCACGCACACACACACACACACACACACACACACACACACACACACACACACACACACACACACACACACACACACACACACACACACACACACACACACACACACACACACACACACACACACACACACACACACACACATACCCCCCTCCCCCATACACACACACACACACACACAGAGAGAGACAGAGAGAGAGAGAGAGAGAGAGAGAGAGAGAGAGAGAAAGACAAGTCAAACTGCAAAAGGTTTTTTTTGAAGAATGTTTTACTACTGAAGTCTTACCTGACTTGCTTAGAGTCACATACATGGTTATTTGGGGTCATATCATGTGCACTTCAATCTTACAGTTACAGTTTTGTATTAAAACATCATCATTGCATTGTACTGCCTTGCACATTAGCCTATATTTAATCTTAAACCTCAGCCTAAACCTCTGTATGTTGCATCCTGCGTCTTGCCTGTGCCTTTTGGGGTGTCCACGAGTCACGACCATGGTATTCCTTGATAGGGACAACAAGGCCACACTCCCCCTCCGGACAATTGTATTACCCTATCCCACCCATATCATCTGCTTATTTGTAATTGTACATACTGTATTTACTTCTTTATTCTTATACAAACCGCCCTTATTCTTTTTTTTACTGTTTTTACTGTTTTTTTAGGTTTTTGTTGAGTGTTGTACTAGAGTGTAAAGATTAACCAGAGTCAAATTCCTTGTTTGTTCACGCAAACCTGGCCAATAAAGCTGATTCTGATTCTGATTCTGTTCTGTAGAAATACTGTAGGTATGATCAGAAGAGGGTCACTATGGTATCACTTTGTCATCACATTTGTGGTGTGTGTGTGTGTGTGTGTTGTGTATATGTGGACATATGTAATGTACTATGTTACATGGAAGTATAATGCGTTGTATTTGAATAAGTGAAAACACTGTCCTCAACAACTAACAGGTAGCATCACCACCCATGAATTTCAAACCGCCCAGAAAGAAAAACACAGAGCATTAAGGAATTTACCCATAACGCATCTCATTCACAACGATCAAAGACTGATGGCTGACTGATGGCTCACTGTTTACACCTTACACCTCACTCCACCCACATCCGCCTGAAAACCCACCAATCCTGCTCCCAATCCTCCACCTCCTCCTGGTTCACCTTATATTGGGGTTGATGAGACTGGGTATACAGTCTACAGCTCCTTGGCTTATAGTCTCCAGACCTGCCAGTGATTCATCAGAGGAACAGCAGCTGCATCTTCGCCTCTCTCTCTTATCACTTCTTGATCACCAGAAAACCCACGTGAGAAGATGAAGACCCTGCTGTTTGGCCTTCTTGGACTGGTTGCCTCCATCTACTTGGGTATGTGCTCTTGATTTGAGTCACCACTCACATGACAACTGAGGCCTTTTTTGTAGCTAATTGCACACAAAGGATTTCTGTTTTAAGCATTTATTACTATAAATTACGAAGTACAACTTTAGAAAAACTGATTTCTATTGAATTATATGTATCCAAATATAACTGTAAGGTCAGTGTAATATAGGAAATAAAAAGAAAATTCCATTGCACACCATTCAAAACCAGTTAATTGATGGCAAAAGGGGTGACAAAAATGTTCTTTATTGGATTTGTGGGCTATGTAGTTGGAGTCAGTTTTGTGGTTCTACACCTGTGGAGGTCATTCACCTTTCAATGAGGGCAATGGAAACAAATTTCAACTGAAAAAATAATTTTCTTGAAATGTCTTCATCAGATTTAGTGAAATTTTACAGCTTAAATTCATTAAATTCAACCGCTTCCTCTAATTGACTTAATTGTTCATTTATTATCACTGCTCTCCTTAATGTACTATTACCAACATTTAAATGTTTTACTGTTGAATTGAACCATTGTATTGTGGTCATTTGTATGTCACTTTAGACAAAAATGTCTGCTAAATACCATAACCACCATAGTCATAATTTGGCTGCAAATGTCTTGTGGCAGTGGTAGTGTAGCGTATCTGGGTTAAAATATGATCTGAAAAAGCTGAAAAAGTCTGAAAAGCTGTAGGTTCTATTCCAGGCTTCCACCATTGTGCCCTCGGTGGCTCTGGAGACAAAGGCCCTTGTAATGTAATTGTTACTTTGGGGAGTAGCATCTGCTAAATGTAAGTGTGTTTAATTTTGTGTGCTTCAGCGGAGTCCCTCACCTGTAACAAGTGTACCATTGGTTTGGTGGGATTTTGCATCATCTCTTCTGAAGAGACGTGCGCTGGAAACAACACAAGCTGCTTCACCGGAAGTGCAAGTAAGTATTTCCAAAGTGACCTGCAGTCTAATCTTGAAAAGAGTTATAAACTTTCACCTTCTACTTGTGATTTTGGGCTGGTTTGACATGCATGAGTAAGTCCTAGACTTACACACACCTAGACTAGAACTATTTCTCAATGGATATCTCCATTCAGATTCTATTTTAGTCCAGGCCTAGTCTGGGTCCATGTATAGGAATACCGGTCCCTCATGTTTAGTTTGAACTGACCCTGATGTCCAGTCTGTCAGGTCTGACTTTAATCTGGCTATCTACTGACACTCACTCCAGATTTAAACCCCAGATTAGATGCATGCACTGCAAAGAGTTCTGAAAAGATGGTGTGGGGGAGGAGATGGGAGTGGTATCAGGATTTGAATGAGCTGAGACAGAGCCCATTTAGGGAGAGCCGGTCCACTCGCTATTAACTCCATTGTACCTGCAGTTCCTGTTGCAGTTCCGCTAGGGGCGATCACGAGCAAGTGCAAAAACAATGGGGGTCTATGGGGCTAGACGGCTAAATTGGTCTATTTCACCTGATTGTCACTGAAAAGTCGAAGATTGGATTTTAGTGTCTGCAAGCTCAATATGGATTATAAGTCGAAAGTTGAATGAACAATTACTTATGGCCCTTTGGTTTCTCACAGGCTTGGTTGTTGTTGCCCATAACACACTAGCCTCCTGCTAATGAATGACGTCATTGACACGTTTGAAAGGCTTTTTAGAACAATCAAGGGACTTAAAAAAATATAATACTCAGCCGTGAGTATTTTCTTTGACCCCCCTTTCGCATGCAATATTCCGATTTCTACAAAAAAATTATATCCAGAGAAAAGTGGATTTTAGGAGAAACTCCATTCACCTCCATTCATTCTCCACTTGCTCACGATCGCCCTCTAGTTGCAGTACCATGCGGACGTATTTAGAGAGTGGTCGTTCTCCCCCTATTAGACATTCTCTGGTTGAGATATCCAGATGAGATGAATGTGAGAATATAAGAGTAAAGCTACTCATACATCAGAAAACTTTTGACAAGATTTGGGGAAAGATTCTTAAAAGATTGCAGTCTTTTAACTAATGCCCCCCATCCAAGCTTTACTCTAAAGACTACAATCTTTAAAGAATCTTTCCCAATCGTGTCTTCTGGTGTAAAGATGGCTTAAGATGAGAAAACGTTTCTGTTGTCTTCCACTGACCTCCATCTTCCCACCTCCAGCATTCCCCTCCATCACTGGCTTTAACGGCTTCAACACCCAGGGTTGCCTCGACAACACCGCTTGCAACATCACCACCAATGGCACCATCCTGGGCGCCACCTACCAGGTATCCAGCACCTGCTGTAGCAGCGACAAATGTAACCCTGTTGTAGTTAGTGGCGCACCCTCTAACTACATCTCCACCACCATGGCCATCGCTGCTGCGCTAACTGCTTCAGTCTGGGGTTCTAGTATTTTCTAAGGAGAGGGACGTGCCAGTCAACTGTGAACTACAAAAACCAGTCTGTATGTCTGTAGAAACCAGCTTGACTTCTCTCGGGTCTTCATTGTCTTTTGAAAAACCCACTTGATATGGTACCATTCTGGTTTGACTTGTTCTTGTTTTTTTCCCCACATTTCTCGTAATTGAATGCACCCTAGTGATCTGGAACACAAAGAGGTGGCAGATAATGCAAACGATGTTTGCAACTAGGGGTAATTTGTATGAAACAGATTTTTCACGTTGTTATAAATTTCACGGGGTAAGCTGGTGTACACTAGCCATGTCTTATGTCTTTTGTATAGACTCTGCTCAAGGGCATAACATGCTCTTCCAGTGATTCATTGATGAAAACAGATAAAACAATTCCAAGTGAAAAATAATCTGAGCAACGTTATCTGATCACTATTCTATCCATATTGCATTATGAAGCAATATTTAAGATGCCCCACTACAACTGTCATATGTTGATCACAGATCTCGTGTGGATACTGATATAATTGTTAAAGGTTCAGATCTGTTTGAATGTAATTGTGTTAATATGTCTTTTGTTTGACTTAATTTGTCAGTGTGTGTGACTTTAATTCTATTTGTCTAAGTTGAAATTGATAAGTTAAGTTTTTCAAGAATTCTCAATAAAATATTTTGTTACACAAATAAAATGTCTCATTGATTCACAACACGCATGGTGAGGAGGTAGACTGGGTAAGCTCAGCCCCATCTGCCGGCGATTGGATTTCGCCTTGCAGCTCAGGCTGGAAACCTCCGAAGACCAATCATAAACAGGCCTATCCACCTGGTGCACCCGGATCATTGGTCTGATTGGTTGAAGCACTATCCAAATGTATACAAACTCATTTGAACTATGCTGTTGATCACACCCCTTGTGCAGTAGAAAATACAGAGCAGACTCCCCAGACTTATGTTCAATCTTAGAAGATTGAGCTTGGTTAGGTGATAGCCAGGCTACTGAGGAGGGAAAACCAATCAGTTTCATTCCAAATAATCAATACATGAAATAACTACTGCAACTACAAACATTAAAGGGATAGTTCGGGTTTTAAGACACAAAGTTATATGGGTTCCCTGTCAGCAACGTTGTGCATCAGCACTGACTTACCCCGCAACAGCGTCCTGTGAGCCGAGATCCAGCCGGTTTTTGATGCTGAAGAAAGTAGTACGGCAAGTTTCTGGGGTCACGAAAGTAAAGTGTTTTTCTTCTCAAAACCATATGCGTTCAAAAGAGTGATATATTTGCACCACAAAAACGTTGTCCAGGAAAAATTCAAACCTCGTTATCACTTACTTATTTTTCGCGATTCCTATCACTGCGCGCTACTGACAGCTGGACAACGTTTTTGTGGTGCAAATATATCACTCTGTTGAACGCATATGGTTTTGAGAAGAAAAACACTTTACTTTCGTGACCCCAGAAACTTGCCGGACTACTTTCTTCAGCATCAAAAACGATCAAAAACCGGCTGGATCTCGGCTCACAGGACGCTGTTGGGGGGTAAGTCAGTGCTGATGCACAACGTTGCTGACAGGGAACCCATATAACTTCGTGTCTTAAAACCCGAACTATCCCTTTAAACATATTTCAGACTATGTGCTGAATACATTATGCTCATTAACACAGGAATGAGGAAAGAGGAAGACTAGAGAACACAGAGCGCCTTGGGTCACTTCCCTATAGAATGAGTGGCTATGTTATTAAAATGCCTTTCTTGATGCCCAAGTTCCTAACATACTTTACATGTGGCATTTATGCAACACACCCTCTACATGGTGGGTGGAGAGGACTTGACTAGACAGGGGACTGAATGACAGGTTGTGATAATTTATGGAGCAGAGACTTATGGGTAAGAATTCTAGAACCGTCTGAGAGTTGGAACACAACTTCACCCTTTGAAAGTGTCTACACAAGCCATAGAGACACAGTAGTAAATGCAAGACTCATATTTTAAGGGGCTTTTTATAGTCTATAAGCTACAGAGCTACTAAGCTACTATCAGAATCAAGTGAAGTGGTAATGACACTTGAGATTCCATTATGTTTGCACAAAAACTTTGCGCTACACCTTCTGCTACACAAAACTTGCTTAGCCTACACATGGGTTGTAACAGTCAGTACACTGGGATGCCATGACACATCCACAATTCTTTCACCCTGGATGAGAAAAGCTTTCATCACTTTTATCCACTCTTATGCTATTGGCCAGACCCAACCCTTCTTAGCGATCCCAGATATCTGTATATGAGTTGCTGGTACGAGGCTACCTAGTAATCTTCACCACCCTTTAAGCCAACAACCTTCAAACTTAACAGGTGCTCTATCATCCAATTACTAGGTCCAGCCCTGTTCAGTGGAATCAGACTTTTGGCTAGGGTTGTGTCATATTGTACCGTCCATGACATACTGTGCAGCGCTATATTGCATCATCCATGTTGTAGTGTAATAGGCCATATGATAGAGAGTAATTGGTGTTGAATTGTCACAGGAATTTCACAACGATGTGATTGAATGATGAAATTATTAAATTCAGATTCTATTTTCGGCCTTGGAGTGAGAGTATTACACTGATAGAGTGAAGTGATAATGATGGATAACGAAGTGATAGTGTGACAATGACAGAGTGATAGTAGCCTAGTCCAAGTTTATGTTCCAGAAATGATAAACAAACGATTTCCATTCCTATATGGCATTACTTTACAACCGTTAAGACCTACCTTCCACTGCAATTGACATTAAAAGTAAATAGCCTAAGTAAAGTGTAAAGTAAAGAAAGTGAAGTAAAGTAACGTAAAGTAAAATAAAGAAAAGTAAATATTACATTTGTTTTTCACTGAGCCTTATTTTCTAAATGTGTTCAACAACAACAACATTCTGATTGGAACATATAATTCAGGTCTGAGGGGGAGGGGTAAGTTAAGTAAGTACTTGTTTGTGTGTACTTGGCTCTCTGGTGTGACATATCTGTATTGCTCATCCCTGATCTACAGGTTGATTTGGCTGCTGCTGTTGTCGTCTGTTAAAAAACCCATAACCTGTCATTATAAAGCAATACCGTGTACCAAGTCCATGACACAATTAAACAACCTGTCCCTCCACATGTCAATGATTTTGTACACCCCACCCATGTCTGGGAATATAAGTGGGTCCTTGCCTTGAGGTGATCACATTGGTACTGGATCCCCTGTCACTGAAGCGTACATCACTCTCCAGATCACAAGAATGGCTAAGGTTCTATGGGCTATCGTCGCCGTGGCAACATGCTTTGTTATGGGTGAGTAGTTGGCAATGGTTAAAACCAGAGCTATAGGCTACTCTATATAGATAGCCTACATGTATGTTAGAACCATCATAGATGGTTTCATACATAGATATATCTATGGTTTCATATCTATGAGAACCAGCGCCTAGATATCTATGTATCTATGGCTCTGGTTAGAACTATTAAAGAGATTAAATGTAGCCACATTTAATCTCTTCAATAGTTCTAACCATGGTAACAGTGTTCATTTGGGATCAATGGTTTCCTGAGCTGTAATAAAACACACTGTTCTATTATTCTTTATTCTACATCATTCATGTGTGTAGGCCTAGTTTTTTGGTCATGTGGTGAAATAGAACATAGAACAACTTTGCAACCCAAATTAGGAATGGTATAGGACATGATTTACATTGACACAGAAGAAGTATCTTGGTATCTGGCTGGATGACAAACTCACATTCAATTACCACGTAGCCATCCTAGTAAAAACACTGAGAAAAAAAATTGGTTTCTTCTACAGAAACAAGGCCAGCCTCCCTATGGAAAGTAGGAAAAAAGTTGTTGAAGCAGTTTTCATGTCAGTTCTAGACTATGGTGATGTGATATATAAAAATGCCACTGCTTCTTCACTTAAAGCCCTGGACTCAGTCTACCATTCTGCCCTGAGATTCATTACTGGTGATGGCTATAGCACTCATCATTGTGTTCTATATGATAGGGTCGGGTGGTCATCTCTGACAGAGAGGAGACAACGTCATTGGTATCTGTTTATTTACAAGGGTATTGTTGAAAAATTACCAGGTTATATTTCAGAAATGTTTATGTGGAATTCTGGTGCCTATCAGACTAGATCAAATGACTCTTTGATGCTTAAAGTTCCTCGTGTCCATTCTGAGTTGGGCAAGTCAGCCTTTTGTTATGGTGCCCCTACTTCCTGGAATAATCTTCAGTGCAACTTAAAAATGAACTCTATAATTCCATATAGTCAATTCAAGTCTGTGGTCACAAACCTTCCTATACCAATTTGTACCTGCTTTAAGTAAATGTCTTTATTATTATTGTTATTTTTATTTTTATTATTTTTGTTGTTATTATTTTATTATTATTATTTCATGTATTTTTATTTTTTTTTATTTTTTATTATTTTATTTTCCCCTTCCTCCTCTATAATGCAATGTATATTTTCTTATTATTATCTTATTTGTTGTTCCTCCATGCATTGTTTCTGTAATCTCGGCTTCATTGAAAATGAGGGCTACCCTCAATGACTCTCCGAGAATAAATAAAGGTTGAATGAATGAATGAAAAGAAACTCATGAAACAGAAGCTCCAGTGTTCAGACAGACCAAACAGATGAACATATCTGCTGTAGGCTATTTGTTTATGTAGATGCTGGTGACCTGCAGCAGCTCAGTGTGGGCCTCTTTAGATTTCCGTTTAGGCGCATGTTTACGGTGCCTGTTTAGTTTTCAGAAAGCACCTGAAATGATCCGATCGCAAGTGGTCAGCTGAGACACAGCGTTTTTTACACATGTAGGCCTATTCATGGTGTACAGCCAGAGATGTTTCTAACCACCTGAGCTTGTGTTCTGTTTCTGCCAACGACACATCCATTAGAACTGCCATTGTCGCAGACGCATCAGAACACGTTTTAATGTTTAGGCCAGCACTGAATGGAAGGCTTACACTAAGATAATTGGCCATATGCATCTCAGACATCAGCAAGTGGCTTACGTCATCGCATCACAATGTGTCTCAGTCATTGTTTACACCTGTATTTAGAACGGACTTTTTGTTATTGGATCCGCCAAGAGTTTTTTCAAATGTGTGAAAGGTACAAAGGGCCGGTGTGCCAGTAAGCTGGGGACGTTTCCTGGTGATGCTATAGATTCCATAGATGTGATTCTGTTGAAACTTGTTTTTGCTGTTGACTGGAAGAGGAATATCAGTTTAAAATTTGACGAAAGAGTCAACAAAAAGGCATCAGGTCTCAAGTTGAACTTAAGTTCATCAGAAGTTGATAGCCATAATAAATGTGACCTCATTGTAAAAAAAACAAGACATTGGCTGTCCACCCCCACATACGAGTTGTATAAAAGGAACCTGTGAGAGATGTTATCCGTAATGTGATTTTTTCATAACAATTTGTGTGTTTTATTTACTTCAGAACACCAATGTGTGTTCCCGGTCATTTTTCAGTAACCAGCCATTAGAATTGAATGGGTGCGAAAATGGTCATTGCATAAAATTGAGTCAAGGCACATACTGTACCTATTTATCAGATGGCACACTGTACCTATTGATCAGATGGACTGTATCTGTGCTTCTGTACATTCCCACACACATACAATCACACCCTCACTTACCCTCTTTGCTTCCATACCAGCCCCAACTGGAACATTTCCCCAATTGTATCTTCCCCTTTCTGACTTGCATGAGCTCTAATTAAGGCCTAATGGACATAATAACTGTGGGTCTAGAAAGCCTTTTACGCTGCTGTGCACTAAACTAAAGGGCATTGCTGAGACAGTTACAGATCACAATCATTTTATTTTATTTGTTTTGTTGGAAAATACAATTTCATGTTGGAATGCTAGATAGACATGTGGCTAAAAGCTTGTAGAAAACGGGTTCATAACTTATATCGCTGAATGTAGGAAATTCAGCAGATAGATCCGAGATATGGTCTCTGCATTCCGACGTCAAAGACGGAGCTGTAGTATTTTGCATATGTTCCTAGCGGCCACCGGTATTTTAAAATGGTGCACGCAAATGCAGGGTTGGGTCCAAGCTATGAATATTTAAATGAGGACTTCTGAGTCAATAGGAATGCTTTGAATTGGTGGTAGTGGTAATTAAACATGAATGAGGCCACATGTATGAATGGGAAATGTTGATTTTGGCAACAAACAATTGGAAATCTTACACAATGTCCCTTTAAACTGCTTAGCAAGTTTTGCGTTTTAAACTACTTTCACATCGACACCACACCGTAGAACATTTTTGGAAAATATTCAGAGAATTTGTTCTCATTTCTTCTTTTCATTTTTAAAATTTTTGCTTTTGTGTCCCTGGTTGGTGTCAGCGGAGTCTCTGAGGTGTAACAGCTGTGCTGTGGGGCTGCTGGGGAAATGTTTGCTGAGCTCGGAGAAGACCTGCAGTGGCTCTGAGGACAGGTGCTATACAGGAAAAGCAGGTGAGCTGAAACCAGGTGCTCGACAGAACAATGCAGCACCGACTCTCTCACACACACACACACACACACACACACACACACACACACACACACACACACACACACACACACACACACACACACACACACACACACACACACACACACACACACACACACACACACACACACACACACACACACACACACACCACACCACACCACACCTAAAAACTTCCCAATCTCGCCCACACACATGACTTACACACCATAAGCATGCAGTATGTTCTTATCAGGGGCTTACCGTAAGAGAAAGACATGGAGATAAAAAGGATTAAAGAATCAAGAAATAATAGAATCAAAGAATGAATAAAAGAAAAAAAACAATAGGCCTACATTTGTGGCCTGATCTGACAAAAATGAGTCATATTATCACATTACTTAAAAAACATCAATTTCTCTTTTTTGGGTGTTTTATGAAAGAATTTTCCCTAAGTTTCATAGTCAAGACAGGAATGTAAAGTTACATAAAATATTATTCAAGTGGGCAAATCCTAGCCTGACGAGCCAGACACCCACATCAAGATGTAGGGTCTGGGAACTCACCATAGCAGGGCTCAATCGGAGGGGTGGGATAAACGCTTGTCTTTCAAATTCCCTTTCCACGCAATAGGATAGCGCTAAACAAATCATCTTCTTTTCAAGTAGCAGGATGCTTAACAGTCCCAGGTCAGTCGTCGCAGGTCGCAGGTCAGTCGTCATTATGCTAAGCCCGTCTACCAACTCTATACAGTACACGATGTGATTGGTCCAAACGAAGTTGTCTCGCGGCAGCTCGCAAACCAACGGAGAGTTGCTAGACTACCCCTCTAGGGCCGTCTAGATTTCTAGGTTAAATCTTACTTCACCCTGCCTGTAACTTCAAATGTGATTTTCAGTTTTTCAATTGGAAAAATATGGTGGGAGGCCATATGGCAAAATGCTGTATCTTGACAACAATTCAATTCAATTCAGCAGGAAGAAAGAAAGAAAGAAAGAAAGAAAGAAAGAAAGAAAGAAAATAAAGCATTTTTGCCTAATGCCTTTCCTCCCCGCTCCCCCAGAATTCAACATCACCGGAGCAGTGACTTTTGAGACCAGTGGCTGCCTGGTCAACACATCCTGCGTGAAGTCCACCGGCAGCGTCCTGGGTGTTGGCTACACTGTCACCCGCACCTGCTGCTCCACGGACCTGTGCAATGCAGCCACCAGTGGCCACCTCCCCGTCACCACTGCCATCGGTGCAGCACTGATGGTGTCTGTCTGGGCCAGCGGAATGTTCTAGAACTAGAATTCAACTAGTGTTTACTAGTTCTAGAACTCTGAATGTGCACTCTACAACCTATGTATCTATTTTATACAGTCTATGATATTTATCGGCTCATTATTTCTAAAAGTATTCCTGTACTCCTGAGAGTCAAAAAGCAGAAATATTTTTTTAAAAACTAATCCATAGTATATAAGATATCAACATTTCCTCTAACCACCTTGGCATTTACTGTAACACTTTGCACCGAAACTATGAAAGGGTGGCTTCTGGAGGGAAAGCAGAGTTACTTAAGGCTAGAATTAACCTTACGAGGCACTCTGTTTAACATGTATGTTTGACAATGTATGAAACTGACTGACTTCATCTGTCAGCAAGACCTCAACAGGTGCTTCTTTAAACAAATATGGTGCGCTGAAGGATAAACTGTGTTTACAAATTAAAGTACTTAGACGTTCAACTTGAGATGTGTGTTTCCTGACTGCATGACAGCATTGTATAGCCTTTTACAGTGGGTTATTATACTGTTGTATAATATATAATATAAATTTCAATACATTTATTTGATTTCAATGTCCCTCCATGGCTGTACGTTATACCTTAAACCACATTCTGCTGATTCATTCAAATATCAAAACTCCTCCATTCGAAACTATTTTATGGGTCTCTGTCACCTTAAACAACAATAACTAGATTCACCGCATAGCGGTACACAATATGACCGCCACTCAGTTCTGCACATTCACTCCACAAAAATAAATTACGCTTGTCTACTCTCCTGTATCTCCTATTTGTGCAATTTATATGCACATATCTCCTACTCTTGTAGCTCATGTGTAAAGAAATGAGTGTGTGCATGTGTGAGTTTGCCTATGTTCATAAGAATGTGTGTGTGAGTGTGAGTGTGTGTGTCTGTGTGTATGTGTGCGGGCATACGTGTGTGTGTGTGTGTGCATGTGTGGAATCTGTGGATGTGTGTGTATCTGTGTGTGTGTGTGTGTGTGTGTGTGTGTGTGTGTGCAGGTGTGTGAGTAGGTCTATGTGTCATTCTTGACCAGCAACCCTTGCCTCAAAAGCTTCATCTGCAGGCCGATGGGTACAGTCACTAAATGTACATAAATTGATTTATTTTATAGGCCCCCCATGGATGAAATTCTCCATTTCAGGGAGAGTCAGATTGTATGCTTAGACCATTGGATTCACAGGTGTTCTGATTAGCCCGGGAACTACAGTAGCCTACTCTGGGAGCACAGCTGGCCTAGGCCATTGTGACATCACGGCCTCCATTCAAGTGCATGAATAATCCTTCAACCAATCAGACCAACTATCCAGGTGCGGCTTTTGGATAAGCTAGTTTGTGATTGGACCTGAAGCAGCAGAGATAGATGTGCAGGCTCGCAGATCAGGCAGGGTTTACCCAACCTACACAAAGATGTCATGGTGGATTAAAAATGGTAGGCCCAGTAGTAAGCCTATGCGGCCGAGTCCCAAACTGTTGGCAAATGAATCATCCCTATAGGCCTAAGTAAACTAGGGCAAACCCTTATCAAAAAGTCTTTATAAAGTCAGTATACGATTCCAGTAACAGCAATCCTTTAGGATTTAGGAATCCTATCCAAACAAAAAATCCAAAATTTGATTGGAATGCTATATTGTGAATCCTAGGATCTTATAGGTTCCAAAATCTGATTGGAATCTGATTGGAATCCTATAGGACATTTTGATAAGGAAACTAATTTGCTTTTAACTCTAGCGTTAGGCAAGGCTATCTCGTAAGAACATTTACACTACGCCAGGGTAGTGTTTACTGAATTCCTGTCGGATTACCAACAACACATGACCAAGTCACAGAAAACATTCGGCAACTTCACTAATGAGTGGTGGTATGTAGTGGTTCAGGAGCTGGGCTAGCGTGCTGTAGCCTGAAAGTTGTCGGCTATTGCTTCCCAAAGCTACCTCTTGTCTACGTCTTGCGTTGTCTTCTGGCTGTCACTTTCTCCAAAATCACTATTAGTCAGACAAAAAGCAGAATATTGAAAGAAGGGGGCCCCAAGGCCACAGTGGCCTATGAACCTCAGATTTTCAAAGGGACATAATAGCCAAGGCAGCGACATGGCCACTGTAAAATTCCAGCCCTGGTTTTATACACTTCAGAGACCAACCAAGATATAGGAAAAAGAGACAAAGAGGCCTTAAGGAAATATCTAGGTACTAGGAAACCAAGGAACCTGTCTAACACCATTCCTCATATAAATTCACAGGGAAGACTCCCAGGTGTCTTCATGCTACCATTCACATTGTGTTGACGAGCTGACTGACATAGAAGCATTTTCCCCTGCTGATTTAATTTGCACCTGCTTTAATAGCATCTATCTTCCTCTTCACCGAACACCATGAGGACAATTATGTGCTTGGCTGTTGCCATAGTGCTAGTCGTCAGCGCAGGTAAGGCAATTAAAATACCAATGAGATGGTGATGTGAGTGAACTGATAATGCTATTATGTGGAAACAAATGCAGTGGCAAATTTTGATTGTCTCTATGTTGAGTTGAGAGCTTACTGTAAACTCTGAAGGGAGTGATTTGATCTTAAAATAAGTGTAATATGGATTGAGTGACCAGATAGTGCAAGAAGTACAGAATGATTTGAGAGGTCAGGTATGACTTGACTACCCTACTGATCAACAACATTGGCTGAAAAAAAGAGATTTGTTGTAACTTTTGGATTGATGAATGAAGTAAGCAGTAGAGTTGAACAGAGATCCCACAGCCCTGAGGGCGGCATGCATCAATGCAGCACTGTGTGATGTTATGCAAAACACTCAAAATGAAAAGCTTGTCAAATATGAGATAATGTAGATTCCCTTCAGCTACACACCACTGTCTTTCCTAGCCAGCAAGCAAGCCGCAAGCCTTTGGAACCGTGTGAGGGGATGGGCAGGGGATATTTCCTTGATATCCTTGAGCTAATATGATCGATTATACATGTGCAAACATCAACATCGTTAGTAATGATACCTATTTGATCAAGTAGGAAGACACACAAAAGTTGACTCCTTGAATTGCTACATGCTTATCATAGGCTATCAATTGACACCCCCACCCCCCTTGTGACGTCCATAGGCTTATTCCTTTGCAGTCTCTCCTTCTATTTCCTTCTGTAGAAGCCCTTGTTCTAATTTATCGAAAACAGTTATCCAAGAACAAAGGGTCATTGACAACAGACGGAAAAAAGATGAATACATCCTCGTTCCTCATTCTCACCAGTCTTGGTTATAGAGTTTCAGGCATATTGAGTACCACAAAGCTCAGCTGACATTGAAACAAATCTGGTGCAGGTCCGAGCCAGAGCAGACCCAGATCTGAGACAACTCCTGGCTGTCCATGAGAAAAGACAATCTATGAAAAAGATCTCATTGACTTCTTAGTTTCTCCTGAACAATGATCGAAGTGAGCTAAATGTGGGTTTTAGGATATCCTATTTCTACATTCTAGATTCTATATTGACAAAATTTCTCCTTTGGACTAATAAGAGGTCCCAACAAGGTCATAATTAGAACAAAGTGTTCAAACATCTCATTACTGTACTTACAGAGCAGGGGTGTCAAACTCTTTTCCATCCCGGACCACATCATAATTAGGGGTGGCTTCAAAGGGCCGGTTGTAACTGAAAGACCATATTAATGGATCATATTATTTATAATAGTGTTTCACAATTACCTCTGCATATTGTTATTGATTGCCATTATGGTTGTGGCTAAGGTTATGCTATTTGGCAGATGTTTTTGTCCAAAGCGACATACAAAAAAAAATCAGATCATCCAACTAATTTTAAACAAACAATGTGACTTAACATAAAATGCAGCTTTGAAAAGATAATTACATTTATTGAGGGTAATGAGTTATTCAAAACCTACATCACTCATGTGAAACCTAATTGCCCTCTAAACCTTTGATCTGGATGAGCCCCCCTTGGTGGCAACAACAGCAATCAAATGTTCCAAACAAATGGCTATCACTGCAGAGGAATTTTGGCCCACTATTCTTTGCAGAATTGTTTTAATTCTGCCTGTTTAAGGTCATGCCACCATAGCATCTCAATCAGTCGAGACGTTGACTAGGCCAATCCAAAACCTTAAATTGGTTGCAGGCCCTGAAGCAGTAAAGCAGGCAGCCACAGATCATCACACTACCACCATCACATTTGACTGATGATATGATTCTGTGTACTGACGAGTCAAAAGTGAACTTTTTGGAAGACACAAAGCATAAAGCAAAGCTAACAACATTCTACAATAAAAGTCTTGGGGGTCATCAGGACGTATTTTGGCAAATGTCAGACGAGCCTTTGTGTTCTTTTTGGTCAGCAGTGTTTTCAATCTTTCAGCTCTCCCATCATGGATGCCATTTTTGCCCAGTGTCTTTCTTATTGTGGACTCATGAACACTCACCTTAACTGAGGCAAGGAAAGCCTGCAGTTCTTTAGACGTTAATCTGTTTTTTTTCTGTTCTCTGAGCGCTCTTAGAGGAATTGTGGTAGGCTGGCCATTCCTGGGAAGGTTCACCACTGTTTCAAGTTTTCTCCATTTGTACATAATGATTCTCACATGGTTCATTGGAGTCCCAGAGCCTTAGAATTGACTTTGTAACTCTTTCCAGACTGATAGATGTCCATGACTTTTATTATCGTCTGTTCTTCAATTTCTTTACAGTACATCAGCATCATGTTTTTGAGACTTTTAGGTTTCGATAGAAATCATAATTTAAAAAAAGGTGTTTCGTGTTTACTCGGGTTACCTTTGTCTAATATTAAATTCATTATCTGAAACATTTTAGTGTGGCAAATAAGCAAAATAGAAGAAATCAGGAAGGGGACAAACACTTTTCCACTGCACTGTGACTGTACATGTATTTACATAAATGTAAAAATTGATACCTTGTGTATACCCACTCGTATCTCTGTGTTATTATAACATGCTATTAATGTATCAAATGAAGAAACACTCATCATTACTCATCCATTAAAGAGGTGAATAACAAAGTGAAGGCCACTCTAAAAAGTTACTGTAGCTCTTGTGGGCCACATAAAATGACATGGCAGGCTGGATTCAGCCCTTGAGGGACAGTAGATTTTTTTGTGGATGATAATTTTTTTCAGTAAAGTACCTCAGCCATCTCTGTCTATCTCAAACAATTTCTACGAAGGGAATTGAGGTACATAAATGAAACATGAATGAGAGGTTCATGCAGGCCTCCTAAGCTATCAAGGATCCAATCCTCAAAAGCTGAAACTTTCCTATGAGCAGATCAGTCACCATGAGTCAGCCAGTCGTATCCAGGTGACACGGATTACTCATGAAAAGCAGGTAACTGCCCACACTTCACCACTTAAAACAGTGGACAATTTGTCCATGTGTTTGTCCTCTCTCAGTCTGTCACGTGATTATGACTCAGACCTCGGCACCAGACCCTGGGCTCACGGACGCCGCCGCCGCAGCATAACTGTTCTCTCAGTTTCCGCTGCTGTCTGGGGGCTTTTGTAATGACCATCTGATATCCCTCAGCAGAACTAATTGAGCCTCCTGAGGACTGCAATGCCTTTCGGTCGATTGAAACAGCAAGCTTAGCTTAAGATTGCAGCTTTAAGTGCATAGCTGATGCCATTAGCGAGCCTGTCAAAAGCAAACCCAATTAGAAATGTCTGTGGTTGTTGATGATCTCAGGCTGCCTCTGAACGTCCGTCTCTCTTAACACACTCCTTGCATTCATTCAACCATATAGACCCTCTTTTTGTTCACATATTTGAATAGCAAATACCAAAACAAACAGCAAACACATTGACTGACTTAACCCCAATTTGAATAGTAATTATGTCTTATCCATTAGTAAATAGTATTGACTGAAGTAACAACTCCTGTCTAAGGTGTCCTCTGCACTATAGCTGATGATTACTCCTCATTCTACAGAGGAGTTACATAATCAGTATCACATCGTTCCCACAAGGTTTCCGTTTTAACATTCCATGTTATCTTGATGCAGAGGAAGTAACAAAATAAAACGTTCAAGCATTGTTTTTGTTTTTCTTGTTGAAAGGGTCACTTTGGATAAAAGCATCTGCCAAATCAATAAATGTAAATGTAACTTCCTGAATGTAGGTAAGGTTCTTTTATAGGCCTTCCTTTCTTGGCCAATCTCATCAAATCATCTAAAATATTATTTATATTACTTTTATTGGAGATGGGGAACACTAATATTCAGAACACGTAAACTGTTTTAAGAATTTGTTTATGGTTATTTAAACTAACCATTAGACTTGCAAAATGTAATGGTAAAAAGGGCACAGGCCTGTGATCTGGCTCCACCTGCCTGTTGCTCACACGTTTCGTATGAGATTCAATTTCACAAAGTGAATTTATGCCTGATAGTTATACTGGGCTAATGGAACTTGCCTGGAACTGGTGAAATGCCAGTGTGTTGTAATGTTTTACTGTAACAATGGCTTCTCATATCTCTTCCCGGACGCATTTCTACATGATTTCCATTTCTGTTTGCTCTGCATATCTGACTGAATTCATCAATGTCAGTCTTGATTAGCTTGATCAGCACAAATAATACACAAATAATAAGTTTGAATCAGTCACATTTGGATCAGGAACCACAAAATAATTCGGTAACACTTTACTTGATGGGTTTGTTCATAGCACATTCATAACAGCTGTCATGAACTGCACATGAAACATTCATGACTGTTTCATGAAACATGACTCAACATTCATACCAACCCTTTCGTAAAATGTGGAAGACAAAACTTAAAGTCCAACAATCACAAAGCAGCATTGCTGTCTTTTTTGTTTTAGCCAACCTGATCATGTCACATTAGTCAATGGGGATGTCCAGCGTCCAGGAGAATTTAGTTTTTTGTTTGTCTGTTTGTTTATTTTATGATAGTAGCCTCTGAAGAATGCATAATTGTCTACACCAATGACTATATAGATATATAAAACAGGAATGTCCAACCATTCAGAGGTCCACAGATGGTCAGTAGTTCACTTCCCAGTATGAAGAATACTTCACAACTCGTATAGTAAAGTGAAATTTGAATTAGACTTCATAAAATATTCATGAGATGTTTACAAACGCTGGAGAGGATTCATAATACCCTGTATACTTTTATTTTTACAAGTTTTTGTTGTTTTGTCTTCCACATCCATGAAAGTGTTGGTATGAATGTTGAGTCATGTTTCATGAATCAGTCATGAATGCTTCATGTGCAGTTCATGACAGCTGTTATGAATGGGTTATGAATGAACCCGTCAAGTAAAGTGTTACCAATAATTCTCTAATTCAAACTACAGTATGTGTCAAAGCATCATCATCATCGTCATCATCAAGGATCATCATTTGCATTTAGTAAATCAATACAGGATTTATGCAACAATGGCAAACTAAATAAATTTCCACTATGATAGATCCACAGTTGAGTTCTGCTATGACGCACGCACTAGTATGTGTTCATTAGGGAGATCAGTAAATGTTTACTTCTAATGACCTACCAATTAAATACTTCTAAGGATAAGCATTATTATTATTATTATTATTATTATTATCATCATTTTTTAAAGAACACCTTCTCATCTCTCTCCATTCCTTTCTTCTTCCCTAGCTGAAGCCTTGCAATGTGAGCAGTGCAGTATTGGCATTTTGGGGAGATGTCTCTTTCCAGATCAGGTGGAATGTGACGCGTCTTCACCCAACTGTTATACTGGAGAAGCACGTAAGCGTTATCCAGTTAACAAAACTGGAATATGTCCTCACAAACTAACTTTGACAATTCACATGTGTGCCTGTAAAACTGTGAAATAATTTTCCATTAAAGATGGCAAACTGAAATTGTATACTTTGTATTTGTATACACTATTACAGATACACACTGCTATACCTAATCCCAATTCCCACTCTGAAAAAACATCTCTCTCTCTCTCTCTCTTTAGAGTTCAATGCCACAGGATTCCTGAAGCTCCACACACGTGGGTGTCTGGATAGTGACCTGTGCAATGAGACCATCACAGGCACCATCCTGGGAGCCGGTTTCACCTCCTCCTTCAAATGCTGCACCACAGACCTGTGCAATGGAGCAAGTGCCATTCACACACCCGTCTTTCCCTTGGCTCTGAGCACCGCCCTAGTGGCCATGGCTCACTGGCTCAGCTAGATCTCCGAGAATAAATAAAGGTTGAATTGAAATCGGGAAAGATCAGGCCTATATAATACAGATGTTTAGGGTAGGAAGGGAAAATTACAAAGAAAAGATATTCACATCCATTAGAAATGTATTTGCCATACATTGATGGAAGTTTTTAGAGAAGGTGTAAGCAGCATAGCCTATATTCACCTGCAATTGTTTAGAATGGAAAATGATTCAGCAACCAAGAGTGAAATACTGAATTATAGATCACACATATAAAGCTGTTCTCACTTGGACAACACCCTGTTTTGTTACCCACACTCATTTTTTGTGAACTAAAGGTGATGTAACAATATTAAATTACCCCATCTAAATGGCTCTTTTATTGTTCAATGTAAGACCAACCAGCTTGGGACGATTGCTGATATTTCTTTCAATGAAATCATAATCACACCAGACCTTTTTTTTAAAAAAAAAATGTATCAACTTTTACTCCTACGCTGAATCATTCATCATTCATACATTCAGCCTGCTGTAATTTCACTGATTTTCAGTAAAGATGTAGGCTACTTCTTCCATTTGCAGAAAGATACTTACTGGATCATTCAGAGCTGAGTGTAATGTTGATGCTATGCAAGCCATTTCTAAAGTTTACTTTTTAAAATGATCATACGACAGTGTGTGTAATTGACAGCTGTGTGGGACACTACACTTAAAACGTTTTAGTCTGAACAAGGAACTTTTGACATGTGGGCTTTGGGAGAGCTCTGAAGTTGACGTCTCTCAACATAGTGAATGCTCTTACTTTGGATGTGGGGAGTTTAGAAATGGGAACCTTCCCACTTCCCAGCCGCATGAATGCATGGTGCGTTCATGAGCAACTGGGAAGTGGGAGAATTCTAGAGTTTAGGGTGTGTTTGTCATACCTGAACTGGGAACTTCCCATAGTTTCATGCATAGAATGCCATCACTTCGGATGTGGGGAGTGAGAACCTTCCCACTTCCCAGCAGCATGAACGCACTAGCGGAGTGGACCAAGGGTCTCCAACAGGTTACTCGCAGCTATAGCTCCCCACCTGTTTCTGAGTACCTCTAAAAAAAAGTTCAAAGAAAATGTTTGCGAATTTGATATCAAAGCCACTTAATAAACTTTATACAATTCCTATCAAAACAAATTCACAACCTAAAAAGAGTTGAAAGAAGAGTTAAAACGCATAGGCCTACAAAAGTTGTTCAGCTATTTTGGGTGGAGATCAGCTATGTGAATACATGCTACTAGCCTTGAAAAAAATAGTAGCTCTCGGCCATGTTCATTTCATCAAAGTAGCTCTTGGAGGGGAAAAAAAGTTGCAGACCCTTGGTGTGCATCAAAGAGCTGCGAAAACTTTGAAATAATGGAACGAGCAGAGCCCCACCCAGTTCACAACTACAGAACTATGGCGCCATCTAGGGTAGGCTTACAGTAGGGCCTAGGCCCAATACAAAACATGGAAAAAGCACTAAATGATTTCACTGAATTAAGTTATCAATGAAAATATAAATATCTTTCCATGTTTTCCGTATGCAAAGAAACGAGTCCACAGTATTATATCAATTTACTTGTAGTAAAAACCAGAGATAGGCTATTGGTAAGGGTTGGGGTTAGGTTTAGGAGGTTGCAGCCTTATATGCAAACTCCTTCATAGTTCAGACTATGCAAATGCACTTATTATATAATTACTTGAAATGATAATAACATTCAAACACATATAGCCGACATGATGCATGCGGGTAATATTTTTCTCTGTAAGTTTTACCAACACCTATGATGGTTAGCCTTCAACATAGGCTAGGCCTACTATGAATAAAACGGATAATGATCATGGTGGCGGTAGGCTACATATCAGAATAGGTCTACAGTTCTGAGTGATTCTTTCTAACAACATTAACTTAAGTACACGCTTGGGTGCACAATTACATCCGATTAGGGAGCAGTTGGCTCCAGCTAGTCATAATCTGTCTGTTATCCTTCTGGAAACCCGTCGACGTTATCAATGATCGTCTACAGTGTAATTTCACGTACATTCACTCATTTAGCCTGTAGCTTAATTAAATTTAATTCTGAATTCAATTAGGCTTTTGTGTGCATCACTGAGCGTCTATGACGGTAAGGTCGGTATAGGCTACCTTGTGCAGGGCCCTCTCTCGCTCGGACGCGGCAGGAAATGGGGGAATGACTGTTGCCTCGGCTGAATTTGTGAAAGGGAGGGAAATAAAGAAGGCGTATTACGACGAATTCAGCCGGTCTCATCTTCCTAAATCCACACAGCAGCATTATATCGGATTCTACGTAGGCTACTGTCACGTTGGTGCCTCTCATCTGTCGTTGCTTTCTTTTTTGCTTATTGTCTTGCTGCTGTCAGGCACTTTGCGGAAGATTGCACAGCACACCCTTATCCCCGCCGCCTAAGGGTAGGTGAAGCGCTTTTTCACTGTCAAAGACTGTCAAATGAACAGGGTGCATCTTTGTTTCCTTTCTGCTCGGACTGTTTCATGGGTGTTACCGCATAGAACTAGCTATAATAAGTCTACTTCTCTGCCTTTTCCCAAAGTTGCGTTAAAGTGTGACGAGACACCATGAGCGACGAACCTCAAGTTGAACTCTTTGTGAAGGTAAGCGGAATGACAAGTGAATGACAATGAAGTCGGAAACTGTAACCTACTAAGTTGATATGGCGGCCATTAGCCTACTTTGTAACTTCTTAATTACCACTGGAAAGATTACGTCATGGTAGCATGGTGGATGAAGATGTGACTGTTGATCAGTTAGACACAGTGTTTTGAGACAAATCTGTTTACCTTGGCGTTTTATAAACATGATAAGTTATCTTCACAATATCGGGAGATTGCATAGTCTACATCTTTTGAACACTTTGACATGTTTAAACAGTTTACCACTGTTACTTCGAGTCGTTTCTGTGAGATGAAGACGTCTTTGGATATTTCTGTCAAGTGTTTGCATTGTGTCCATTGGGAGTATTTAAAGGCTGGATATAGGCTAACTTGCCTGGAGTTCAGATGAATTCTCTAGTCTATTTATAGTATCTTATGGTTTGGGCGTTGTCGTGTGCGTGGAAAAGCAAAATATATACTCTTCCGGTGTCCAAAGTCGCTCACATAAGGTCCACTGTCTGAGAGATTATATATTTCTAAATTATTTTCTTTACGCATAAAGCTTCTTTGTCGCGATTCCCCTCTACACCCTGATATCCGGTCTCCTGCTATACGACCCAACCTGCTACAGTTCAGCAGAGAGGAAACGGACACAACCACCAACTAGTCTAGGTGGCCTACAAAAAAAATAGAGACGCGCCCCTAAATTAATCGCATTAAGACATGTCCAACGTCTGCTTTCGAACACCAAGGCCATTAAACAAATGGAAAGCTCTAAGGTCCATCTAAGTAGATGAGTAATGAATCTAAATGATGAGAAGATGAAGTTAGGCATATAATGTGTTGAGTATTTCTGAAATTCATCTTTCACACACCTGTTAAATGTAGGCTACAATATGCAATTCATGGTAATTTCAGGGTGTTCAAAAAGTTTCAGGTGTTTGTCTACTGTCTAGGCTCTGTAGGCTATGGTAAAGGCACATGATGGCTGCATAAACAAACCCAGCCAATCAACAAGGTGCCTCAGGAGTGTGGAGGGAAAGGGTCTAATTTGATAGGCTGTTGTGCTCAAACCTCAACAACCTTGAGATTTGATATATTCAGTAGGCTACCACAGTGAAACCGAACTGTTGATTTAGCCTTTGCCCTAACAGAGAGGTACACACTGAGGAGTGCATTCACATGTTGTTCATAGCAAATGCCTTTTGCCAATGGCTTGGGTCACCTTTACCAATAGACACCTCTCTGCTCTCCAGGCTGGCAGCGATGGCCAGAGCATTGGGAACTGTCCTTTCTCCCAGCGACTCTTCATGGTGCTGTGGCTGAAAGGGGTCACCTTCAACGTCACCACCGTGGACATGAGGAGGTCAGTCCATCCCTACACATAGTGACTGGCCAGTGAAGAGCTGTGACTGAGCCAGAGAGGTGCACTACAAAGGGAAGTTACCGGCTTATGCTGGAAACTTCAGGAGTAACCACTTATCTAAAGAACACTGTGATGTGTTCTTTTGAGATGAGTGGTCACTCTTGAAGCTACCTGGATAAGAAAGTAATCTCGCTTTGTAGTGGCCTTCATCCCTCTAATGGCCATGAATCAACTGATCCAAACTCAGATGTTGCCAGTGTAGCTTGTTATACAGGGATTTGCCAGTTTTTAAGGACATGTGTCCATAAGCGTTTTTCTCTGGCTGAATGTGCTGGTGGGAAAATGGTGGAGATTATTTGTTTGTTTCTATGACAACATTTTGACTACTAGTTACAACCACCCAGAGCCATATAGATATCTATATGGCTCTGCAACCACCATTGTATGAAATACTAGCATCGTCCCTTTGTGATGACACAAGCGCCTTTCAGGAAAGTTCAGAGATTTTTCTTAGCTAGAAGCACTGAGAGCAGCTGCACAAAAGCATGAGCACTCGGAATCAAGATACTGGGTGCAGTGCTTTTATCTTTAGGCATTGTCATCTTATATATGAACAACTGAAAAATAAAATTCTATATGGACACACAACCCTCATCAGTTTGAAGCTGTTTAAGAGTATTTGCATCTGCATCCATGTGTTGACCATTCATTTATTGGCCCACAAAATGGGGGAGAGAAATAAAATATTCTGTGATTATCAGTCATACTGAAATCTACTATGTGTGTTGTTTAGTCAAGCCAGAAATAACTAGGGAAAAGGTCATTGCCAATCAGCAGTGAGTACTGATGATTTGGTCAGTTGATGTATCTTGTAAGTTGCTTTTGCATCCTCAGATTTTAAGACATCTGTTCTCAATGTCCTCTCTGCTGTGCGTGCTGTGTGCAGAAAGCCAGAGGTCCTGAAAGACCTGGCCCCAGGTGCTCAGCCACCCTTCCTGCTGTACGGGTCGGAGGTGAAGACCGACACCAACAAGATCGAGGAGTTCCTGGAGGACAACCTCTGCCCCCCAAAGTACACTACTTCATTCATTCATTCATTCATTCATTCATTCATTCATTCATTCATTCATTCATTCATTCAATCAATCAATCAATCAATCAATCAATCAATCAATCAATCAATCAATCAATCAATCAGTCTGTCAGTCAGTCAGTCAGTCATCAGTCATTCATTCATTCATTCATCCATACTTTCGCCATGATCAACATGATTACCCATGATTACTTCCTCCCCTATCTTTGTCATTACCCCCATTCCACCTTAGGTACCCCCGGCTAGCAGCCCGCAACCCAGAATCTAACGGCGCCGGTGTGGATGTCTTTGCCAAGTTCTCGGCCTACGTCAAGAACTCCAACCCTGGTCTGAATGATAGTAAGTGAAGTGCACAAACAGACACACACACACACACACACACACACACACACACACACACACACACACACACACACACACACACACACACACACACACACACACACACACACACACACACACACACACACACACACGTGTGAAAACCATGGTGTGGTTAACCATCTCTGAAACAATATTGACATGCTACTGTATATCACCTTTGGGTTAAAACCTGCTATATGACCTTTAGGTTAAAACAAACCTGTGATGAAACATGACAAAATGAGCAGAGTTGCTAGGTCAATCCTCTCAGGTCTTAGTAGCTTTATGCTTGCCTCTCTTTCGGTTTCTTACTCTCTCACTCTCTCACGTCTGTCAGATCTCGAGAAAGGCCTGCTGAAGGCGCTGAAGAAATTAGACGACTACCTTGGCTCCCCGCTTCCTGACGAAATTGATGAGAACAGCGCCGATGATGTCACTTCCTCTTCGCGCCCCTTCCTCGATGGTCAGGACCTTACTCTGGCAGACTGCAACCTGCTTCCCAAGCTGCACATTGTCAAGGTGAAAAGACTATTTAGTTTACCTTACAGTCAATGGCAAATTGTGTCTGATAAGGATTGTGCATATTTACCTCCCAAATTACTGTACTTTGAAAGCAATATTTGTTTCAATATTTGTTTGTCAAATTATTGAATGAGATTTTTTCCTATTATTTGAGAAAGAATGCACATATTGTATATGTCTCTCTCTCTCTCTCCCTCTCTCCTTCCTATTTCACACACACACACACACACACACACACACACACACATACAGGTGCTTTAACATAGATAACTTTTTAATAATATAACTCCTCCATCCGCAGGTGGTGTGTTTGAAGTGCAGGAACTTCTCAATCCCGCGCACCCTGGCCAACCTGTGGCGGTACCTGGACGCGGCGTACGCCAGAGAAGAGTTCTCCTCCACCTGCCCCACCGATCCCGAGATCCACTTCGCTTACGCTTCCGTGGCCAAAGCTCTCAAGTAGGCTGAGGATGGGATCAGACAGGACATGAAAACACACACACACACATACACACACACACACACACACCACTTTTAAACAGAAGCACATAGACATGCACAGACACGCAAACACACACACTAGAATATGTAAGGGATAATGTATAGAACGCTGGTCATTATCAGAAAATAAGGACCGATAGGGCGAACAGGACCCCGACTTGAAGCGGAGGGGTCTTGTTTCGCCTGAAGGTACTATTTTCCGATAATGACCAGCATTCTATACATTATCGCGCTTATTATACGGCTACTTGCCAATAAGAGAAAAGGGAGACAAACGTTTATGTAAAAAGTCAATGAATAACTTTTCAATCAGCCGTTACCGATCTATATGCAGAGTGAACCCGTTGCCATTGGCAGCGGTCATTATACTTTCGGAGCGGTCATTATACAAAAATAACTGACCTCAGAACGTTGGGGAGGCCCATTCAAAGTGAATGGGAGCTCCCTCTGCATTCCAGAGAGCCGTATAATATATACATACATAATAACAACCCCTTACTCACTCATATTTGTATATAAACATACACTCCAAAAATTTCAAAGGCGGGTCTTTGAAGGGGAAACATTTCAGATCTCGTGTGCAAAGTCATCACACAAGGCTAAAAGTTCAATTGAAAAAGTGTTTTGCATGTTATATGCATCCTCCCCCACCTACACAAACACACACACACACAACACACACAGTCACCTACAGATCATAGTAATGTATATTTCTCAGTTCATTTGTTTATGTCGTGTCCAGATAAACCCATTAGCCGGTCTAATATATCTCTCTCTCTCCACTAATGTACTAAAGAGAGAGGGGACTGCTCTCCTGGTCCAGGCGTCTCAGGTCAAGGAAATCTCACTTTCATATCATGTGCTTACTCTCATAGACTTGTTTAAGCATAGCTCGAGCTTAATCTAACAGTGCATTGCCAGCTCTAAATGACTAGTGTGTTTTCATTGTTTTGTCAAATGTGTCCTCGGTGTAACCTTTGAAAACACATATTTTATCTAATGTTTTGAAAAAAAAAGCGTCATATCATTTCCCTCTATGCAAATTAAGACATTTGTCAACGTCCTTGAGAACCAGGCATACGGGTTGTGCACACACCTATGCAGCCAGGGACACACACACACACACACACACACACACACACACACACACACGCACACAGCTAGACATATCCACACACAAACACACTCACAGACACATGGAAACTCTTTGTAGCCTGCACACCATATTCCATAGGACCTCTGCTACTTCCTATACTTTATGTGTAGCGTAGGCGTTTATTTAGTCACATCTGCTGGTTAAAACAGTTAGTGCTCCTAAACCTGTCCCTAGGAAGAAGACAAAGCCAGGGTAGGCTTGGAGCTAACGTTAGCTGCTCATGATAGGGCGTAACAGTGAGCAGTTAACCACAGGAAGCTATTGCCACAGACCTTGGCTTCCTTTTTCTGTTGTCTAAAAACCTCACCCATTCTCTGTCAAATGGCAGTGAAGGAAGATTCCTGAGTTCCTGAGAACTGAATGACTATTCATGTGTAGGCACATTTTAATGCATGTTTCTGATGTCAGTCACTCAAACTATACACTGTGGTTTGTTGTCTTTTGATAAGAGCACAAAGTAAGAGCTTACTGTGCAAGCAAGGTCTAGTTAGCCTGATAGGCTAAAAATCCTTCAATCCTCTGTCTCTCCCTACTTCCTAGACATGCTGTGAGGTGCCTTTAGATTAACCCCAATGTTGAAACCGTGCCACAGTGTCTGTTGCTTTTTTTATACTGGCATAGATGTCCAATGAGTGATTTCCAGGTCTCTGTTATTAAGGCTGGTGAGGTTAAGGACTGTTAACCCCCTTCCATCAGGTAAAAGTAAAGGTCTTTAGAAGCAGTATCACCGAAGTGCACCTCACAACATCATTCGTTTTTGAAGATCGTGATGACATTAGCCTCTACTTTTTTTATCTTGTGTGTTAGCACTGATGTGAAAAAGGAGGTGTGTTTGTCAGTTTAAGTTTAAAATGTTAAAATTGGTTTAAGCCTTTTGCTTGTTTAATGCACCATTCCAAGTAGCCAATTTTTACCAATGAAATCATGACTGAATTATGTGGTAACACTTTACTTGACGGGTTCGTTCATAACACATTCATAACAGCTGTCATAAACTGCACATGAAGCATTCATGACTATTTCATGAAGCATGACTCAACATTCATACCAACCCTTTCATGAATGTGGAAGACAAAACGTCAAAAACTTGTCAAAATAAAAGTCCAACAATCGCAATGGAGCATTGCTGTCTTTTTTGTTTTAGCCAACCTGATCATGTCACATCTTAGTCAACGGGGAAGTCCAGTGTCCAGGAGAATTTAGTTTGTCTGTTTGTTTATTTTATGATAGTAACCTCTGAAGAATGCAAAATTGTCTATAGATAGATATAAAACAGGAATGTCCAACCATTCAGAGGTCCACAAATGGTCAGTAGCCTAGTTCACTGCAGTATGATGAATACTTCACAACTTGTATAGTAAAGCAACATTTGAAGTAGACTATTCATGAGATGTTTACAAACGCTGGAGAGGATTCATAATACCCTGTATATGGATTACTAGATTGTTGGACTTTTATTTTGACAAGTTTTCGTCGATTTGTCTTCCACATTCATGAAAGTGTTGGTATGAATGTTGAGTCACGTTTCATGAATCAGTCATGAATGCTTCATGTGCAGTTCATGACAGCTGTTATGAATGTGTTATGAATGAACCCGTCAAGTAAAGTGTTACCAATTATGTTAGTATTTAAGATATCTTATAAGCACAGTGCATGAGTACATGCACAAATGGACCAAGGTCTGATAAAAAAAAAACCAAGCATGGTGTCTTATATGAAGTGGCCAAAACTGTATATTGTAAAGGACCAAGTTGCTTTAGAGGCGTGATAACTGTAATTGTTTTTTGTAACTATTTTACACATTTTTAGATGATATCAGAGACTCATATCAATGACATACACAAACACAGTTGTATTGCATTGAATTAGTATGCTTTAACATACGTAGGTAGATTTGATGGATGGCCTGTTGACAATCAAAATATTGTTTCTAACATTTTTATATGATCAGAGTAATGTGACTTTTTCATGTGAGGAAATTTCAAAATAAAACATTTTTTTGTGAGGAAAACATGTTTGTTTCAGTTTTTATACCGTTATGTTATATGTAAATTCAGCAACAACAGCACAGCACAAAAACAGATAAAGGCCTTCAGCTTCTCCAGTTCACACACAGTCTAATACAGAACACACAGAATCCCCAGTAAGCAGGGTGCTAGTAGAGCTCAGGCTCAATCACTCACTGTAGCTTTATGTGAGTAAGCCTGCTTTCCGGAGATAGAGGCAGTACTGAAACCAACTGACTCATTTTTAGCTTCGCTGGTTGTGGTCATCGTGCGTTGTTTTAGGCCCAAGGCCTGTCTTCACTTCCTCTTATTGTGAACGGGTGCTGTATCGGTTTGTGCACAGCCACACGTATGTGAGCGCACAAGCACGGGAAACTATGTATATCATTAGTCATCGCTGGAACAATGAACTTGTTTAGCGTTGGACCACGTGCAAGCCACTTTGACGGACACTACAAATGCATGTTTATATGAGTGTGTTAATTTAAGATCTTGAACCCCTTTCAGCCTCTTCAGGTTATACAGTCTACAAGGACAGGGGGACAAAGAGAGTACAGATGGGGTTGCAATGCAGATTATGTATCGGATCCAAGTCTGCATTGGGATAATTACAGGACATGCATCTTATCAATTTTGCACCAGTCAGCCTTGTATTTCTCTCTGCAGCCAAGCCCGGTGCTGAGTGCTTTTCAAAGTACTGGATCTGAATACCCAAGTGTAGTGAATCACAATCTCTTCTTAAGAGTTGAGAGTTACTTTTTAGACTCGCCTCTTAACATTCTGTCATTTACTCTGCAGCACATTACCCTGAGGTGGGACTCACCCTAACCCCTAACTTCTGTTTGTGTTGAGCGAGTAGGTAATTTTTTGACTCATTCCGTTAGAGTCACGTTGAGTGTTTGAGGTGATGAGGTTAGTAGAGCACAAGATTACAGTAGGGACTTCCCAAGGTCCTAAGGGTTGGGGTGACACGCTTACATCAATGACTGCATACGGAACAGTGGGAAATGCAGTGTCTCTCTCTTTATACATTGTCATTGGCCTACACCAACAGGAAGTGACTGACCTAAGGGATGGTACCAACACATTCTGTCCTATTGAAATTGTTTTGGTGAACCTGAGGTCCCACCCAACAGGAAGCATGTGTGTGTGCCAGTCATTCTGTAGAACCACCACAGTGTGTTTGTGGTAAACCTCTGGCCACCAATTGTGAGGTTAACTGCTTTTGATGCCAACATCAGAATCACACCTCACTATTACTCTTGTGTTTCTACAGTTAGGTCACAGTACACACTTTCTTATTTACATTTCAAATTGGAGAAATGATATGTCAACATATTGGTTTTATTCTTTACGTTTACGTTATGTTATTTTTACATTCCTGCAATCGTTGAGTATGATAATATCATGGTTATATCATGGCATTATCATGCCATTTCCAAAGTAGCAAAACAAAACAAGTATTGTATCTTCATAGCTTTAGTTTTTGAATGACACTTGCCATACTAATTCAAGTGTAAAGACATCACAAGCTGTTACATTTAGTGATGTTGAAAGGCAGAAAATAACCTGCCTCTCCCTCCCTCCCTCCTCTGTTATTCTCAAGAAGAGCCTGCTGTGTTCTCAGCTATTTTTAGAGATAATTTGACAGCATGACAAGCATTTAAGGACTAATGACCTTAATTAGCAGTCACTGTGGGGACATTCACCTGTTCATTGAGTTATCAGGCACAGTATGAAGGAGTGGGAAAGCTACAATGCACTCAGTCCTTATGTTAATGAGTATATGCGTACATATAAACATAGTTAAGCCCAAAGGCAGAGTAGCATCTGTTTACTGAAGTGGATGAAGATGATGCAGTGAATACAGTCTGAAGAAGGTCCTCTTGAACTCAGTTTTACTCGTCCTGGTTTTCAGCATGTTGTTATGATACTAGATTTACTGTATTACCTCTTCTCCCCCTCTCTCTCCCTTCCTCTGCAGGAAGACATGATATGTGTGTGTGTGTGTCTGTGTGTGTGTGTGTGTCTGTGTGTGCGTGTGTGTGTGTTGTCACATAGTGAAGTTGAACCTGTATTTTTCTTCCTAGCCTTTCTCAGAGTTAATGCCCATCCTTTTGTTATTGCACGGGTATAATGTTTCTATGAGTATGCGCTGGATCCTCTCCAAGATCTGCTTTTATTTTCAGACTCAAACCTGTTTGCTGAGATGAAAAGAGGTTAAGGTGCAGGAAGATCAGGTGTTTTTTACAGGTTGACAACAGAGATTGCAGGTGTGATAAAAAGGACAAGGAGTCAAAATGCATTTTCTCCCGGTTTCTTGTTGCAAGCATTATGTTTGGTATCTCATGGTTACTGCTCCTGAAAACAAAAAATCATGACAAGGTATAAAGTTATCTCATATTAATGAATAGAAGGTCAATTTAAAGACCAATACTTCTGCACATTTCTTGTACTGTCATCATCATTGTGTGGAGGATTTCTTTTGTTGTTATTGATGAAGTTCTCCCTTCATCAACCCCATTTTGGGGGGCCTAGTTCAGATACACGCAACACACACACACACACACACACACACACACACACACACACACACACACACACACACACACACACACACAAAGACTTTAATTTAATTATGTAAGTCATTTTAATAAGATTGTTGTAGACTGTTGAATTTCATAGAACAGTGTCATCACACACACATTTTCAAGATCATTGTCAGTTGCTGAGTTTGCAGACAGAAAACAGGACTTTGACAGGGTTTTTTCTTCCATCTCTGAAATAATGGCTAAAGACTAAATAAAGTTGACACTGACACTGTGGATAAAATGATTACATTAATCTTTTGTAACAATGTCATAAAAGTCATTGAATTTTTCACATTATTTCTTCTCTGTGTGTATATTTTTATGTTCTAGTACGTTAACTCCAAAATGTCTTCGTTACACAGACCCAATTCTTAATGAGTTACTTATTAAAGGTTCTTTAAGCACGGTTGGGGAACGTTACTGCTGCTGTTCTCCCTCCCGTGCAATTGAAATTGACATGAACGCGCATCTCACCGGTGATTGGCTAGAACAGTTTGCTATGTTTCATGGTCCAGGTTGGACCAGGCTGTTTTTGTTGCCGTTTGTGTAGCCTGGGCTGTCTACTGTATAGTGTATTCCGTGGACAGGCAGCTAGCGGATTGTGAGAAGATGTTTGCTGTATGTGGCAAAAAATGTTCTAGCTTAGAATGCACATAACATTGCATAGAGCACATTTAAAAGGTGAGTAGTGTGTTCACACTACTAGTAGGATGGGTAAGTTATGATGTCAGCTGAGGTGTCATGCTTTCTAGCTATACCAACTTATGATGAGTACACTGCTATTGAATAAGTTAATAAGTCCAAGTACCAAGTGTGGTTGTTATTGCTATGAATTAGTCGATTTGGTAATAGGATACCAGCAAAAGCAGAATGAGTTTTAAAAAAAGCTCACAGTGCAACTAGAGATTGCAACCAAGCAGCGATAGTGGCCATTATGGTTATTTTGTTCCTCAGTGTATTTTCAACCCCCTCGTTTCCTCATAGGCTACATATGCATGTGCCTTGTTTAATAGGGAAGTTAGTTTGCTTCAGCCTAAAACACACCCGTTATATTTAAACTATGAAAATATGTCATGCCATTTTGATTGTTTATGTGTAGACCTATGTCTCGTCTACTGTAGCACCAGGTGTGTGGAATTGACTTTATTCCCACTCAGCCAAATAGGTGCACCAGGGGGAGTGCGCTGAGGCACAGTACCAGGCCAGTCCAGGAGGAGGCAGCAGTGCCTGTGGCTGCATTGCACAGGTCAGTGTCGCAGCACTCGTTGCTGTAGGTGAAGTTGAGACCTGCGGCGTGTTTCTCCCCACTCAGGCCACACTGGCCAGGCATGGCACAACTCCTCTCGTACAGCACCAGGCGCAGGCTACCTGCAAAGACAGGAGGGGGCGATGTTGAGTTGTTCTCCACAGAGCCGTAGATGGAGTTCAGACAACCCAATTCCAACTGTTCTGTTACGTTCTGCACTGTATTTATATAGGCTGATTGGATTTACTGTATGATATTAATCCGTTTGAGAGTGCTAGACATTACAATGTTTACAATCACAGTAAGGTAGACACCAGAGCCATCTGACTTTAGGTCACAACATGGTGCCTTTCCAGTTGTCCCAACTCTAGCTCTGGCCACTTTATCTGGTCATTGTAACTGTAAACGTTTATAATGCCTGGACTCACATACAGATTGATAACACAGATTCATTTAATACAGTAAATCCAATTGGCCTACAAAAATATATAGGAGACGAGAGAGAGCGTTAACCTTCTTTAGTAATGATTAGTTAAAGATAGAACATGCAATTCTGGCAAAAGCCTTCAACAGGCAATCACATTATCCTAACCTCCTGAAGCAATCTGTAGATTGCCTGGAGCAGAGCGACTATTTTTCCTCACCATCAGGACTGTATACACACTACACCTACTGAACACGCTGCAGGGTTATCATTAGAGGACAGACCACTTATGTGAAAGTATATTGAATTAGAATTGCAGACTGTACCTTTAATATAGAAACTGTTGGATAAACAATATGCAAGCACAGACAGACACACACACACAAACATATGCACACACTCCACCTATTTCTCTCACCCTAACTCTCTCTCTCTCTTTCCCTCTCTCTTGTCTCTTGTACACACACACACACACACACACACACACACATCCTGCTGTGCTCGAAACTATTGAGACATAATTTGACAGCATCCCAGGTATTTCTGTGCTAATCTCTCCCTTCACTCTCTTGATTAGGAACACCTACTGACTCTTTCCCTCTCACTGTGACCACCACACTGAGAGATGCTTATGTGACAGGAACATTCTAACAAACACACAAAACAACTTGCAAAGTGCAAACCAATTTAGAGATCTGTTGTTAAGGACATTTCGAAAATAGTGGCAAGTACCATTTTTGAAGTAATTTATCTGAATTATTCCAGGGCCCTATACCTACTATGAGAGTTTCCATAGTAATTATCGATAGCATTGTTGCTCTTGTGCAGGGAAGTAAGATCTGATACACGAGAGACGCTTGGGAGATCACATTTAAGGCCAAGTGTGTATACAACTGCTTAAAGGTGTGAAATTGCCAAGATTGAATCCTATCTACCATGTGCGAATGTATGGGGCCCGTCTATGATTAAAGTTTTTGGTGTGGACGGATCTTACAGTAAAGGTCAGGTGATTTCAAGGCCATAACATTTTTTGTCACATTCAACAATTATAATGTAACAATGTTAAAAAAAAAACTGTAAATAAACAAGTGGGGGCAGCCTGTCCCCCAAACAAAAACCAAACCCTGTGTGGAGAGAGGGGTCAGCTACCGACATCTTGCACATTCGCTGACTGTGCCTTTAATATCAGAACAGGCCTGATCTTGAGTGACATGGAGATCTAGATCTTAACAGATCCAATCAGAATCATCTGTTTCGACAACTAGGGGGTCTACATATCGCCCAGACATGACAACTAAATCCAGTAAGCCAAACACTGCAATGACCTCATTTTCATGGGGGAAAAGGATCTGTAGAATACAGGGATTATTTTTTTCATGTAAAGATACTTGCACGATGGATCTATTGTGAAGAGATTGTATACACATTTCATGTGAAAATGCCATGCTGCTCAACATTCAAGGTAGGTCATGCATATTGTTGTTGTATATAAATGGGACCATGAAGATGAACATCTTTGAATTTTATACATATGGGCTGAAAGCTAATCTACTTTGTCAACTCGGCCTTTTGACTAAAGACACAAGAAGCCAGGCGACTGCAGACAGAGACTTCCTAAAGATGAGACACCGCACTCAAAGAATCCTTCGTAGAAGTGCATGGGGTTAGTTCACATTTGTTCGTTAGTCAGTTAGTTAGAGAGACTGACAGACAGACAGAGAGACTGACAGACAAAGCATAGATACGATAGACAGAGAAGCAGACTTGATTACACCTATTGGGACGAATGAGGATAATTAGATGCAGCAAGATGTAAGTCTGGCACAGACTGATACGGGTTCTGGACCAGATCAGGTGCGGAGTCCTCTGGCACCTGGGCCAATGCTGCTAGCGCGCTCACCTTGGGACGCTATGGCAGTGCTGGCCAGACAGCGCTGACCAACGGGACACTCCTGAGGATACTTCAGGCAGTCCATGGGGGAGATGGAGGGGAAGATACAGGTGTAACAGCGCAGAGACATCACTGAGAGATGGACAGAGAGAGAGGGGTGGACAAAGAGAAAGAGAGAGGGAGGGAGGGAGAGAGAGAGAGAGAGAGAGAGCAGGTGACCACTTAAAATTTTGAGTGAAATTGAGTTTACATTTTATATTCTTAAAAAATGTAGGCCTATATGAAGAAAATGTCAGGAGTCCATGTATTGAGAGGTGCAAATCCCCTCTACCTTTAGGTATTGCTCAATAGCGCCCCTAGAGCCAAAGCTTTGATTCTGCATAGCCACCAAAAACAGTAGGCTATGTGGGGAAAGATCCATTATTGAATTTGCCCAGCTGTACCGCCAGGACATAAATTAGGGCACACGAATCACAAGGAAACTGGTATTCACTCATTCTTACTGGCACAATGCAGACAGTATAGAAACAAACAAACTGACAAAGTGTCAAACATGGAAAACAAAGACATATGTGCCATTCACACTCTTTCTCTCCCCCCCTTCTCTCTCTCTCTCTCTCTCTCTCTCTCTCTCTCTCTCTCTCTCACAAACACGCTCACACACACACACAACACACACACACACACACACACACACACACACACACACACACACACACACAGAGAGAGAGAGAGAGAGAGAGAGATTCAACCTAAAGCTAAACTAGACAAGACTCTAGTTCCATATTGCAAACCAGATGACTGAAATGTCTCCTCTGACAGTTTGAATGTTATTCCTCATATTTGTAAGTCACTTTGGATAAAAGCTTAAGGGTGAATGTAAATGTGAGTGAATAAATGTAGGTGTGATGTAAATGAATAAATGTGTGACAAATCCATATGTGATGCTTCATTAAACAAAATAAATTAGATGATAAATAATAACTTCACGGCGATCCAATAAAGAAGTTCAAGAATGCTGACCTGCGAGGGGAAGACAGCAGAGGAGGAAGAGCTGTGCGGAGCGTTGAGACATGGTTTCACCGTTAAAAGTCCACCTGGTGTATGTAGTCTCCAAAAGTCCTCTTCTGCTTTGGGGATCACCTGGTTCCCAGTGGTCTACTCTAACTTTCTCAGCCAAAACTTTAACAGCCGTCAGTGAAGGACTGATCTCAAACAATTGAGAAGAAAATATCAACTTATTTTCCTCTCAATTCTAAAATGCACCAAGCAGAGTCCTCTCCTATGTCTTCAGTGCAGTCCACAGTCACCTGTCGTTGTCGTGCTCCCTCTCTCTCTCTGTCAATCAGCTGCTTGGTATTTTCCTGTGGTTACTTTCTCTCAAAGTCTCTTTTTCTCTCAAGTGATGCAACTAATAACCGAATGATGACTTTGATATTGATATCATCCCTCCTACACTCTGTCTGCCTCTGCTAAGTTCCAAGTTCAGTTCTGTGTCTCAGATATGGGCAGTTCCTTTCTCCCAAACAACTCCAAATTGAATTTAACCCCAAATGACTTAATGTCTGAACTGAAGAAACCACTCAGGGACATGGCCCTAGCCCATTGTTTTACTGCAGAATGTATATTAAAAGAGTAACGTGTGTAAAAAACGCACTTGAGACGGTAACTTGGGCGTCAATGTTGTGACTAATGGGGAGGGCTGAGTGTCAGTGCTAAGTCATTATGTCTCAGATGCCATATGTTACCACACAAATATACTTGGATGTGTGAACACGAAAAGAAACAAGTGTTTCCACAGGAAAAACAACATTGGCGGTAAGCTATAAATCAACCTCAACACATATGCTGTTCTGAAGGCTACAAAGGCACAGGAATATATTTGAATGTAGGGTGTGTGTGCTTATGAGACAGAGGGAAAGAGAGAATATGAGTAAAGGAGAGATAGAAAGATGGAGAGAATAAGCACGTAGCCTAATAATGAGAGACGTGAGGGGAAGAAGCATGCAGGCCAGTCAAGTGACACCAGTCTTGTGACCTGGGGTGGGACGGGGATGAGTAAACAGTTTACCCGTGATTACTGTGTACTCGCCAACACAAACACACACGTGTGCATGTGCGCGCACACACACACACACACACACACACACACACACACAAACAGAAAACACAAACCCAATGTCATAGGCCTATTGCTATATGAGATCAGATCATTCAGGTGAAACCTCATAAAACCTAGGAAGCAGTGGTGTAGACTATGTGGTACGCAGGGCTAAGCAGTATACCCACTTATAATGATAGGTATTAACATTTGGGGTTGATCACAGAAGGTATACCCACTCCAGCTTACTGTAATACCATACGACTACACCACTGCTATGGGAATACTGGTACATGGACACATGGATCAAAACAAATTACCACATGAATGTTGTTGAGTATTGTTTATGAGACAGTGTAGGAGGGCACAGATGGTTTAGGTTTTAATCCTGTCTGCGGTGCTCCACCAGTCGGTCGACTGCTACTCCCCCTTCGACCGAACGACCTCAATTTTTAGGAGAAGGGTAGGCTGAACTTTAGCCACCACTAGACGGTGCTATTCATTAGGCTGCGATAACCAAGCAACAAAGCAACCAAGCCATCTGGTGTGTGTGTGTGTGTGTGTGTGTGTGTGTGTGTGTGTGTGTGTGTGTGTGTGTGTGTGTGTGTGTGTGTGTGTTCGTGTGTGTGTGTGTGTGTGTGTGTGTGTGTGTGTGTGTGTGTGTGTGTGTGTGTGTGTTACTTGGTCGACTCACACAAGCAGTGACACAACTAGAATTCGACTAGGCCTGGTCTCAGTGCAATTAAATAGTATTTGTTCAGTTCAATGTCCAGTGCAGAACATAGACAGGGAAGATTATGCTGTTGAGATTAGTCCATGTATAAACGTCACATCAGGTCTGTTGAAGCTGTGAATAGCAAATAAACTGACTGTAGGACAAGAAAAGTGACATTTTTAATCCGTTTTTTCCAACACGCAATCGTCACACAGCTAAATATCGCGTGACCCACATTTGAGAACTAGAGGATTAAAGACACAAGCAAACACCAGACAGCATAAACCAATGACCCACTGAAGGCAAGAAGTAATTGTGCAGGAGCCTACACGAATGTCCCTTGCTCTCCCTCTCTCTTTCCCCGACAAAACTCACAGTCTAGTCTGGCGAGACGGCTGAACACGTGAGAAAGAATACACCTCTAACAATGATGTTTTATGTTGGCTGGATGAAGCTATCAACCTGTCGGCCATGGAGATGATAGAAAAAGTAGCAGATAAAGTTGTTAGTTCACGTGATGGGCGGTCGGACACATGCTGACAGAGGGCATTGGAGGTGTGGCAGAACAATAGATTTGTGGGAAACGTGAATGTTTGGATTTATAGCTGGATCGACCGATTTCACGGACCGAATATTGCTTTTTCGGTCGTAATTGTATAGCTTCTATTAAATGCTAACATTTAAAACATCGAGATAATTTGTTTACAATTTGAATACAGCGTTATCACAATATAAGCTTAAATGGAGGATTACAGGATTATCATCTGCTGGTAATGAATAATGTGTTTTTAGATGGTTACGCCGTGGCGCACTGTGATGGGAGGACTATGAGACGGGGTAGGGAAGTCTCGGCTAATGTTGGGTTATGGTGAGGACGGACGGAGGCGAGCGAGGGCGCCGGGTGAACAGAGGGAGAAAGAGGAGAAAGAATAACGGGAAAGTGGGAGCTATTTCAAAAGGAAACAGAGGAGGAAGTCGTCGACGAGAGGAAACGTTTTGAGTTTGTGGACGACAGGAGGATGTTTTTTTTGTTTAACACTTTCAGACAAGACACGGGTAATCAACGTAGATGGTATCAGAAATATAGCTATAACTCTTTTTAAGTTTTTTGTTATTGGGCGTCAACTTTGATAACTGGCTGCAGCCATGCAGAACCCTGTTGCTTCGAGTTTGTAGGGGGACTGTCCTCGAATAAACTGCGTAAACTATCATCCTTCGCTGTTCTGCGTAAAAGCTGTACAGGTCTTTAATGCCTTGAATAACATTTCTGTAGGCCTAAAGGTTTTGTCTAATGTTCAACTCGGAACGGTAGCATTCTATGGACATTATGTGGTGTGTTTGGAATGATGGGGGACATTTTATGGACAGATGGTCATGGCGTTCTGAAATTGTATCGTTTGTATTTCGAGTGTAGTTTTGTTACCGCTAATCTGTTGATGGCTATAGCCTACTGTCTCGTTTGCACAGCGTTTACTTGGCATTGGCAAGGGACAGGGTTTCTTAGAGAAAGGTTGGCTTAAACTACAATGAAAGACCATGTCACGCTCAAACAGACTTATCGCGTCCCTTAAATCCCGTACCAAAGGTTCCCAGGAATAACCAACGTCGTGTCTGGTCGATGTTGATAGACCTATTGCCTTTTCAAATTCAGGTGTTTTAAGATGAACAAAGTGTGGTGGTGGCACAGACGGCCATTCACGGTGGGGATATTATAGACTCAGAAGCAATATTCTCTTGTCCTAAGTTTTGAACAGGGCTAGGTCCCTTCATCCTACAGCCGGCCAGCTAGCTCTCCAGTAGTCTAAACTGTAATTATGTGGAGATTACTATTGGTTTATGCATGGGCTTTTCTTGAATGCAGTCTGGTCTTCAGGTTATTGCTGTTTTTATTGGGTTGATGTTTGGCTTGTAATTACAGTGATGTCCAGTCGTGGGCCAGTCCACTGGTATTACATGGAGGAGTCTTTAGGTTAATTGGGTTTTAAATGTCATATCAATGTCAGTTTATAGTAACCACAGAATCACATTGCTACAAGACAGTTTCAGCTGTCAGAATAGGCCTACATTTTAGTCAAAATCAGAGATTAAAGGTGACATTATATCTCTGCTGCTTTCAGTGACCACTATTTAATGCTTTAGGCCTAAATAATCTAATGATAATAATTGATCTTATTTCATGCATTTCAATCAAATATTTTCTGTTATGGTATTGTCTACCATTGTAACATCATGCATCATGAGTGTTAAATCCTCTAAACTGGCAGTAATCTGCAGTCTAAAATCAAAGAGGCTCTTTGGTTGATAAGAATGGGGTGGCTCAGTGCATTGGAAACATTTCATTTAATGAGGAAAGCTCTTCCTTTGTACTTACTTTGAGCAATTGAGCACAGAGTTTACCTTGACTCTTCTCTTTCCCCCTATTAGTGTCAACATCTGTCTCCTCTTCTGTTTCCTTCTCCAGATGGTAAACAAAACAGAAGATCCTGCTCCTATCACGCTGTAGTTTTCTCCTGGAACTGAAGAAAAGTGGAGATTGGAGCATTTTGGAAAAGTGTGCTTGACAACGTGTACATAACTCTGGAAAGTGCCGTGTGTATGCGGTGTGTGTGTGTGGTGAGGTGGGCTCTTTGTTTTTCTGGAATGTTCCACCGAATGCCAGACTCCCTGTAGAGAATCGGTCTCAGTCCAGGAGATCTGTTTGGTTCCCAGCTGGCTGGCTTGTCACACCTCATACATTCTAGTGCTGAGGGCTTTGAACAGACTCTGGGACGCCCACTTCCTCGCATTGGGTTCTGGTGGAAGAACACTAGAACCACAGACAGGCCCAGACCACAAATAGTCACAAATACAGACACACACACACACACAGAGAGACTGGACATACATAGCTATACCCAGGACCTCTACCATCCAACAGCCATGGCAAGTGTGTGTCCCTATGGACGTTTCACTCACGCTATCGTCCGAGGTATCCCAGAATCCTTTGGGAAGGCGGGCGATGGCGGCGGCGGGGACTCCACCTCCACGGACCTGGCGAAGGCCCAGCGGCAGTTCGGCGTGCTGACGGGTGCCCTGAGGCAGAAGGTGGGCCTCCAGCTGATCGAGATTCCCGCAGACGCCGAGCTGCCGGAGAGCTGGAAGATCGAGGACGTGGCGGTGATCCAGGGGGACACGGCGCTCATCACCCGTCCTTGGAAACAGCAGAGGCGTAGCGAGGTGAGTGGGTGTCCAGTGAGGGGAAGACCCACACAGGCCTTGGCAGGAGATGCTCACATTGTTCACAGAGGTTATGCTGTGCCTTCAACAGTCGTCTGTCTAGATCCTCAGAATTCAATATAGACCAGCCATTCCTAGTCCTCAGTTTACAAGAGTTTACAAGAATATCTTCTTTCCTTTACTGTCTGTCTTCCTTTTTAAAAATGTGACGGGCCAGGTACCACTTGCTCAGGCATTTCTCATACCATGTACATTTTTGTCTCAGTACTCAGAAAGTTTAGACCACTTTAGATGTGTCAAGATGTGATGGACAAGTCCGGTCCATGCAGATTTTTATTTTGCATATTACAAACAGCACACCAATGAATGCCAATGAGTGATGATTTGGTTCAAACATCACCACATGTTTATGTAGTGGAGATAATATCAGACCATGAGGAATCACTCAGTTATAGTATGAATAGTGGTATTTAGTTTTAGATTCTCTTCATTCCTTGTTTGCTTTCATTGTCTGTTTGTCTGTCGGCCTGTCTCTCTGTCCACCCATCTTTGGACTGCATAGCAGATGCTATGTGACTCAGTCTATGAGTTAATGCGAGTTTCAGTCCCAGTCTGCAGAGAGTTCGCAACAACTCTTCCTAACAAAGAGCCAAGTGAAAGGGAAGAGCATATCCCAAGGGGACATGAATGATGAATTCATTTTGGACATCGCTCTAGGTGTTAACCCAGAGGAGAATCATCACCAGAGGATAATGAGTCACACAGTTCAAATATGTTTAGTTCAGGATCATTTAGTTGATGCAGTCTTTCTTCCTCTCTTTCTTTCTTTTCTTTTCTTGGCTGCTTGTCTGTCTGTCTGTCCAAATGAGATGGGCTGAGCCTTGGATCCTCCATTTTCACTCCAACCTCTCTATGTTACCAAAAAGCAATTTTAACTCCTATGCCGGTACCGTCGGAATGTTGGAATGTTGGAAATGGAATGTTCTAAAGAATATCTGGGTTCATTGAATTCAACCAGAGCCGATATGGCTGTGAATTCAACATGGAATTTTAGAACCATGTTGTTGCAAAACAGAATCTTCTGTTCATTTTCAGAACTCCCCTGCTGACAGGACAAGTAGACAAGACAAGTGAAGGCAGCATCAAGCTCACCGAAGAGAGTTTACTTAGGAGTTTACTAGAGGGCTTCATGATCAGAACACTATTTCATTTCTACTTCTTATAGTTTTCTTTCTTTCTTTCTCTCTTTCCCGCTTGCTTGTTTGCTTTCTGCCTGTCTAAATGAGTTTCAGTTCCTGTCCTCAGAAAGTTTACAAGAACAACTAGCAAAAGTGTAAGGAAAGAGAAATCCCCGAAGAACATAACGGATTTACCTTGGATGGACTTTATTTAGAGATCATAAGAGCATGTGGAGTCACACTGTTAGAATGTGTTTTCTTTCTCTCTGTCTCTATCTTTCTTTATTTCCTTTTCTATCTGTATGTTCATTTGAAAGGGCCTAATGAAGACATGACAAATAAATTTTTTTGTAAAGTGACCACTTACTATCACTCCCCCACTTAACCCTCTTTTTCTTTGCATCTATCTGTCTGTCTGTCCTCCTCTATAGGTGGAGGCAGTGCGTAGAGTGCTGACGGAGCTTAACCTGTCTGTGGTGGAGATGGGGGTTGAGGAGGGAGCATCCGGAGGGGCCACTCTGGAGGGCAGCGATGTGCTCTTCACTGGACGAGAGTTCTTTGTGGGGATCTCCAAACACACTAACCACCGCGGTGCAGAGGTGCTGGCAGACACCTTCCGGGTGAGAGGCACATTATACTCTCCCTTGATGTTTGAAAACGGCAGGAAATCTAATATGGGATGAATGAATGAATGAATGAATGAATGCCTTTATAGTCATTGTATTTCAGTACAATGAAATTAGAGCCATTGTAGTGAGGTGCATCATCAACACATATACCACATATATACTGTATATATAACTCATCTCCAACACATTCATTGCAAACACACACACAGAACCGCACACACTGTGCCGATGCTGTCTCCAGTTAAGAGCTGCTCTTGACTCTCATGAGTCACATTACCTTTTTGTTTATAAAAACGTATTTGACATAACTGTATTTAGGCATACAGTACTATAGTACATTCTTGAAATCCAAGCCTCTATTAATCTCAAACCCACGATAATTTCGGTCATTATGTGATCAACAGTCAAGCTTTTTGAATCCTTGAGTCCATGAATGTTGTCAGAGAACACTTCATGACAACACTGCCTTTGATTTGCCCCCGCTTTGTCTTGATCTTGACTGTTGTGTTTGGCTTCATGAAATGTCTTCTTAGCGGGCTGTCCATCGAAGAAATGAACTATTGCATACTTTCCATATCTACTCTGCTTGTATCCACAACCCCAAACAAAAAGAGCTGCAGAGCTTCAGACACTCTCTACAACCATGTTGGGGTTGTTTGATGTCTCTGATAGTCAATGTCTGGTTCCCACAGGATCACACAATGAAGCACAGCTGGTTACACCATAAATGTTGATCAGACCTCTTAAGTGCATGCCTCCATGTCGATAGCATGGAGCTTCATGTGTCTGTGTGATTTGTGTCTGTTTTACATTAGGAAGGCTTTTCATTTGGTTATTCATTTGTTTGGGTTAACTTTTAGTCTTACATGTTCCGATCATGTATTTGACCAAACGCAGATGAAAGCGTTCTTCTCGTTGACAGCATTCAAATTGATGCAAACAAATGACACAGAACCCCATGCAGATTCTGTCCAGCAGCTGCCGTTTGATTTGAATATTCACAAATCTCTCCAGACGTGTCCTGCCAAAGGAAATATTTGTCCTTGCCCTTTCCTTTTCTTTGCTGCCATTGTAAATATCACTGATTCTCAAGAGCTGTTGTTTAGCAAACTATGCAAAGCAGTACAAAGGCCTACAGTTTCTGGTTACTGGCAGAAATTCCCTTTTTACTGAGGGATAGTCACACAGTCACACTGTAGAATATGTACTCACACCTACCCTATCAATGGTGTAAGCATACTGTTATCTATATTCTCTGTATCTGTGCAATCCTGTGCCCATAGAAAAATAGATATGTAAAGTAAAATGCATTGGATCACTGCACTTTCACAGTAGGTTAGATGCTAACGGTATCGTATTATATCGTATATATACATATATCATGCACGATTACATTAAAGGTGGATTTAATCTGATCTGATCTAGCAATGAAGTATAACATAATCACTGCAGACGGAATGATGCACTGTATGATAGATGCATTTAGTTTTAAGAGCCATTAAATAACGGAAGGATTTTGTGTTTACTCATTTTGATGATGCATATAGACCGATTACAGGCAGTATGCGTCTCCACCATGGCTAATATGGTGTTGCACTGTGAAATGTTGTTTCATTCAATCACATTTTACATGCATGTGCGAATTCTCTTTGCAATAAATGGGTACTTGGTGTGTCGAAAACTTATGATAAGGGGTATTATTACCATTTCTTACAACGTTGTGCTTTAAATAATTGTGTGTGTGTGTGTGTGTGTGTGTGTGTGTGTAGGACTTTGCAGTGTCCACTGTGCCTGTGTATGGAGGCTACCGGCTGAAAAACATCTGTTCCATGGGAGGCCCAGACACCATCATCATCAGTAACACCGAAGGGGCCAGGAAGACACTGCGGGTCAGTGTGTGTTTGGGTTTCTCATCACCATGAAGCTACACAGATACACACAGGGTGGAATGCTGGAAGGAGAGAGAGTGAAAGAAAGGAAGAGAAGAGAAGGTTAAGATAAAGAACTTTATGAGCCTAAGGTTTAGATATGTTATCAAATGCTTTTATCCCAAGTAATAACTAACAACTAACATTTAGAACAGTTTCAAAAACAGACGTTAACAACAAAAGAAAGAAAGAAAAAGAAAAGAAGGAAGAGGGAGGGCTCTGCCTCACATGAGAATGCTTGTCGTTCCCTGTGTGCCTAACCAAATTAAGACAACATACAAAGTGCACATCAGTCAGTTGACCTGCTAAAAGCCATTAAACGTTTGAAGGGCAGACCACTAAGAGCTGCAGGATTTCAGTCCAAGTGACCGAGCCAGCTTGCCTACATGATTAATGTCTGCATCTGTTTTGAAATTACTCTGACCAAATTATTGTAGTAGGTCATGGGTGATCACTGTGTGTGTGTGTGTGTGTGTGAGAGAGAGAGAGACATACACACACAGAGAGAGAGAGAGAGAGATGGGTGGCTTTCTAGAACATGTGCTTGAAAACAGCTGGAAGTGGGAAAGGGAGAGATGGATGTTGTTGTAGTGTTGTCCATAGAAACACCCAAACGTGTTGATGCTTTTGAAGGTCAGAAATTCTAATTCTGTACACTTACCTCATATTCAGCGAATTGCTCCACACAGTCCTCTAGCTGTCCTGTCAGGGCTTTCTATTTAGGGCACAGCTGTACAGAAGAGAGAAGTGTGATGTGATTGACTGTTGGGTGAAAATATGAAGAACACCTATTGCGAAAGACAGACATACAGTCAAGGCTACATGGGTTGATACTCTTACATGAAAAAAGAAAAAAAAAATCTATAAAAATAATTCACAGACATTAATGTATTTTATTCCATGTTTAATGGAAATGAGACTCTGCCTTTAACTCTTCTTATGAAACTCATTATTTTCAAAATAATACAAATGAAAATGGAACTGAAAAAAGGATGGTGCCCTTTTATTTACCTAATGGTGGGTTGCACAACCTTTAGAGGCTGTCACTGCCAACAAATTATTTCTGTAGCTTGCATCTTTTGCTGAGCACACTGTCTGAGATGGTCAGTGGGATTCATATGGTACTTCAGGCCATTCTCTGTTCCTCCTAAGTGTGTTTTTGAGTCATTATTTTGGGGTCATTTAACCAGGCTGAATACAAGACCAAATACGTAATGTAATACTAATACAGTTGTTTCCAAGAAAGATGTTTGCTGCACTTCAAAACAATTTGGTAAGATTTAAATTTCACTGCCGGTTACGCCCCTGGAAATGATAAACGGGTTGTTTGAGAATGGCCGTCCATGGGATCTTTTCCAGAAAGACCTACACAGCACTTAAAATGGACCCCAGACTGATCTGGCTCCGGTCCCAACCGACAGACCTGAGCCAGACCTGGGCCAAAATCATGCCGGAGCTGAGCTCACCATGCACCATCGGGGACCTTGACATTAGCGTAATGTGATTCGCAGGCCCCGTCTGCTGATGTTGCACTAACCTCGTTAACGAGGCGTGTGTGTGTGGGTGTGTGTGGCACATGTCTCTGATGTCCATGTTTGACAGCTTGTTGGTTTGTTTCTATATCTGTACTGTGACCCTAAGAATGAATGTGAATATCATTGCATATATTTTTTTACCTTAATTCATGATCTCTCTCTCTTTCTTTCTTTCTCTCTCTCTCTCTCTGTCTGTGTGTGTGTGTCCCAGATGATGGAGCAGCTAACGGATCATCACTATGAGGTGCTCACGGTCCCCGAGGATGCAGCGGCCAACTGCGTCTACATCCGTGGCCCGGCTAAAGTGGACTACTTGCTCCACCCTACGGCTGAGGAGTGTCCCAACAGCGTGACTGTGAGTGTGACCGATGTCTACTGAGATGTTTTTTTCCCCAATATTCAGAGAACATGGTGTCCATGCTTTTTATTTAAAAAAAAAAAAAAACGGTATTTACATTGAATATGGTTCTATCTAAGAGCAAGTAAAGCTTCTTTGGTTTCTGAAATTATTGATGTTTTCATAAATCTGTGCTGGTACAGTTGCTTACTTGCCGGGTGTTCCCATGCTGCCTTGGACGCGATTTGATTCACGCTGCTAAGGCAGCCTGGAATCAACCGCCCTTTGCCTCAGATAGGGGACCAATCACAGAACAGGGGGAAAGCAAGACGATGATAAGCTATGCACAGATGCATTTGATAGACATCCGTGGCTCCCAATAAACAGATCTGGGCGTTTGGTTAACGTTTGGTTCCCAGACCTCATTGAGAAGTGGTGGCGCTAGCCAGGCTATTTGCTTACATGACCGATGGCTTTTCTTTAAAAGCAAGTGAAAGAAAATATTCAAAGAGGAAGGAGAAGTACAAATGGAAATATAAGAATACTTACATCCTTGACTCGGCCTCAAAACATCAGTCACACCTACGTCTACATTTCAGATACAAAGGGAGAGTACAAAGATATGGAATTATTGAAAAACTCTTTTATTTATTTTGGTTGCACAAAATCCAAGTAAGTTGAGAGCAATTGGTTCTCAGTTGTTTCAGTTGTATTGAGCCTTTGTAAAAAGAAGTTTGAGATGGTAGCTTGGTGGTTAATACATTATCATCAGTCTTGCTCGAAAGTCCTATAATTTGATGTGGTTAAATACAGAAGCCATCAAATCCTTAAAAACAAAATTGATGGCATGGTAGCTGATTGTAACTGATTGCCTCAGCAATAGCAACACACAGGCAGTATAAGCCTAGCTTCTCCCCCCTTTCCTCTATTGGAGAGGATTAAAAAGAAAAGATTAATACTGAAGGTTCTTTCACAATGCACATCTTGTTTATCTTGTGTCCTCACCCATGGCCTGAGGGCCAACTGGAGATACATTGGGTTCTTTGCTCCCACTTACTTTTTAATGATGTTTAGAAATTAATCGGCACCCAGATAATTGTGGCTTGATGAATAATTGATTCATGAGCAGTAATTAATTTCAGGATATTTACGAGAGGGAGCTAGGATTTCAGTTTTTCCCCCCGCAATTTAGTCGCAGGGATTACAATATCCATCTTTGTTTACTCATCTCAACTACGACCCCAGCCCTGTCCTTTTCTCCCCCTCTTCTTTCTCCCTCGGATTAAATTCTCTGTAAAAATTCAAATAATATTTGCCATGACTGGATAATAGTTTTGTCAAAAGGAAAAAAAGGAGTGCAGGCAGTCAACAAATGCTTGAAATATACACACACACACACACACACACACACACACACACACACACACACACACACACGCAATATACAGAAGTATATATATATTTAAGCATTTGCCATAGAGATGTGTAATAAACAAACAAACAAATGCTCTTTCTTTGTCTCAGGCCTTCCAGAAGCTTCCAGACTACACCCTCCTCCCTACTGCCTGTAGTGAGGCCTCGAAGCTCGGCGGCTCACTTTCCTCCTTCTGCCTTCTAATCAACAGAAAGCATCAGGCGTACTAGCACTTTCTGTGGAGTCGCAGGCCCTCTTAATCCTCTCATGATACACACACTCGTGCTCGCTCACCCTCGTGCACACTCTCTCACACTCACACACACACACACACACACACACAGTAGCCTATGAATCGCATTCTACAACTATTTATCCTGAAAATATAAACACACTTAAAACTGCTTATGTGCCCAAAATTTGGGTTTATCCAATGAAACGTAATGTTATGCTGTCTTTCTCAAGATATTATACAGTAAAACAGCCCATAATACACACAGTAACCAAGTAACCAGTTGAGAAATATTCACCACTTAAATGTTTCGGATCGCTGGCCTCAGTCGTGTCCCTCTGTGGGAACGATTTCCTGCTGGTCCAGCACAGCTGCAGCTTGTGGCGTATCATACCTGTGAATGTGCTTAGTCCAAGGGCCTGGGGATGGAAAAAAACAACAACAACAATAACAACAACTCCAAACATCTGTGGACTTGCTTAGGTGTCAGTTTCCTGTGTAAACTGTACATGGAATGCTTTCCCCCACTTGAATTCACAAAAATACCCCATGCCCAGGGACTTATTCAATCGGAGATGGAAGTGACCCTGGTTTGTCCAACACATCACAGAGGTCATAACTTAGCAGTCTGATGCCACTTCCTGTGGTTTGGAAATGAACACCCTTTTTTGTTCACTTCTGTGGCTTTGTCTACGGTGTCCAATGTACTATCTCCTGCCCTTGAAGCACCTCTCTAGGGATTTATTTAGGCCACTGTGGAGACAACTGTATACAAGGGACCGAATCAATCTGTCAACCAATCCAAACTAGTTACTAGTCGATTCCTAAATTGCTCGTAAAGAAGTAAATGTTCAGTATGTTTTTTTGTGCACACACATAGAAATGGTTGCAAACTTTAACCACTTCAACTGTGTGATTTTGAAGGCATAATACATTGTTACTCTTAGTATTCCTATGCATTCTGTTTCAAGTTTGTTAATGGCATTTGTTGTACATTCCTGTGGCCCTAATAAATGCACTACAACTATGGAAATAAACCTCTCACCAGACTTAGAATTTGAAAGCCTTTGAATTTCTAAAACATTTGTTTGCATTGAAATTATGTATTAGAATTTTCTTACCTCTGAATTCAACTCATTCAATTTGTATCGCTGTTTTTTCAAGTAACTGAATTTCAATTTGTTTAAAATGCATTAAAAAGTATGTAGGAGAGAATGGACGGGTTTCTTTTCCTTGACCTACTTGACCCAGTAGACTTGTAACCATGTGAAAATGAGACCATAAAAACAAATGCATTCAACACAACAGATGCTCTACAAAATGGAAGTGCTTTTCTTGCTCATTTTGCCTCCATCAGGGATCAATTCTGCCATCTGAAAAAGTAATTAACAGCCTTTGTTGACCAGATTTTAATATACAATTGGATTGTCAGGTCCTTTCTGTCAACATTTTATTATTACCTCCGCCTAGGAGGTTATGTTTTCATCAGGGTTTGTTTGTTTGTCTGTCTGTCTGTCTGTATGACTGTTTGTTCGGAAGAAAAGTCAAAAAGTTATGGATGGATTTCAACAAAATTTTCAGGGAAGGTCTGAAATGACCCAGGAAGAAACGATGGGAGTGATCAGTACTACATCTGGATCCAGGAAGCGGTTATGTTTTCACTTGGCGGAGGTCTGAGCTCAGAGTGCTTTTCTAGTTTTAAATTGTACAACTAATTGGTCTACATTTCTAATGTTCTGAATTTCCATACTGGAAGTATCCAATGACATGGATACCTATCGATTATGGATATAAAAGGCGACATAGGTCAGGGTAGGAGACTGAACCTGAAGTTTAACTCTGACAGGCTCCTTTTCTGCATGAAAACACACCAAATAAGCTTTGAGGACCGTATTTTTCATTGATCAAGCACCACAAAGCTTGCACCGGTATACCCTATAGCCCAAAATTGCAAACAAAGGATTAGCTAAAGGCATTCCAAATATCATTTTTTAACCAGAAAACAAAACGTGTCAGTAGCAGCTTGGTCATGGTCCCTGTTAAGACCGAAACATTTTTATAGCTATTCTCCACTGTGGGTATGGTATGTTGGTGGTTGACATTTTCGCTCCATCCCAAAATGGACCACTTGATCATGGATGCTGATTATGGATCACTCTTCGCCAAAACAAGCACAACTCAGCTTAACCTTTATAAAGGCACACCTGGACAACACATTTTGGTTTCGCTGGATTTTTTTTTTTTTTTTTTTTTTTTTGACCCAGAGAAAAGAAGTATTAAACCCTATATCAGGAAACTACAGCCATCTGCTGGACAAAACTGGAACTTCCCAATGGATCACACTTGAGGGGCAGGGACAACTTTCCCCCATTACAGTGACCTATTACAGCAGCTTTGAGTTTTGTCCTTTTTGCTCTTTCAAAAATGTGTCCATTTCAGCAGTGGAAGCTAAATAGCAGGAGCCCTCACAGAAGTCATGGACTTAAACACCATGTAAGCGGTCACAACACGGAGTCATGCCACATGCAGAAGTTTTCAGACGATACTGCAATTGTGGGATGTATCAGGGATGGGCAGGAGGAGGAATACAGGAGCCTGGTGGAGGACTTTGAGCAATGGTGCAGGCTCAACCACCGACAACTCAACACGACCAAGATCAAGGAGATGGTGGTAGATTTCAGGAGGTCTAAGCCTCAATGTCTGCAGCAAGCTCCTCTGGATGTTTTACCAGTCTGTTGTTGCCAGCGTCCTCTTCTATGCTGTGGCATGCTGGGGAGGAAGCACTAAGAAGAGGGATGCTGGGCGACTGGACAGGCTGGTAAGGAAGGCTGGCTCTGTTGTGGGAGCTGATCTGGAGAGCATCACTTCAGTATCAGACAAAAGGACCCTGAACAACCTACACAGCATTCTGGACAATGACTGTCATCCACTCTACAGCACTATCATACAGCATAAGAGGTTGATCAGCTGGAGACTACGCTCCATGACATGCACAACGGACAGACTGAGGAAGTCATTTGTACCCAGGCCAGGGCCATACAACTGTACAATGCTTCACTGAAGGGAAAAGGAGAGTTGGACTTTTATGCATAGTACACTGCTCAAAAAAATAAAAGGAACGCTTTGAAAACACATATACATTATTATGCTGGATATCTATGCTGATATGGACTGGTATATGTGTTACGAAATGAAAGAAGGGTGTTGGATGGACCAAAACATAATGTCTGAGAGGTGTTCTATTGCATTTAAGTCATGGAAGTGTGGGGGACAGTCATTGGTATCAATTCCTTTATCCTCCAGGAGCTGCCTGTACAATCTCGCCACATGTGGCCATCATTGTGCACCAGGAGAAACGCAAGGCCCACTGCACCATGAACAGGGTCAGAAAGTTTCATCCCGATACCTAAGAGCAGCGAGGGTGCCGTTGTCTTGCCCACAGAGGTCTGTGCATCCCTCCAAGGGTATGCCTCCCCAGACCATCACTAAGCCATCACCAAACCAGTCATGCTGAATGACGTTGCAGGCAGCATCATGTTCTCCACGACATCTCCAGACCCTTTCATGTCTGTCACATGTGCTCAGGGTGATCCTGCTCTCATCTGTGAAAGCACAGGGCTCTAGTGGCAGACCTGCCAATTTTGCATTCTATGGCAAATGTCAATTGAGCTCCACAGTGCTGGGCAGTGAGCACAGGTCCCTCTAGAGGCCATCGGGCTCTCAGGCCACCTTCATGAAGTCTGTTTCTGACAGTGTGGCCGGAGACATTCACATCAGGGTCATTCCACGCCAAATCAACCAGAGCCCACGCACTTGCGTCTCAAAAAAATCTGAAAAAAATACCATGTGTGCCTATGTTACCCAGGAGACACTCTGTAAAATGTTTTTGTGCTAAGATCAATACTTTTCAAGTAACAGCCAGTTTTACAGGGGGAGGGGGGTGTCAAATTTGTTCTACCTCTTTTTTTTGTCAAAGTTCACAAGCTCATTGCTCAAGAACTAGAATCTGTAGGAGGCTCAAATTTTGCAGGCTGGTGCATAAATAGGAATAGTATGCAGTAAAATCACCACGAGTAGTCTGGATGATCCTGCATGGTCATAGCAGTCCCTCAAAGTTGATCAAAATTTTATTGGAGTTCTTGGCTGGGCTCTGTTTAGGCTTACAGAAGACATATTTTTACTCAACATAGGCTCTTGATTTTTTTTCTCTTATTGAGATCAGTAGAAACACTCTCCGAAAAAGCAATGAAGAGAAAAGAAAATCCATCAGGGACTGAACAGTAGACCTCACAAGTTTGAAAAATAATTTTGGATCTCATATTCAGAGCACCCTAACACCTTGTGGGAATATACAAAGATTTTTTTTATATTTTTTTCGTTAATCTGCATCACCTCTTCTTTTTAAAAACACCAATTTGACTTGTCTTATGCGAATCTTTCTTTTTCATTTTCCACCCTAAACATGGACAAAATGCACCATTGAGATCAATATGTTTTGTCCCCACCCGGCAATTTCAGTGATTCAGTGATTTTAGTGGCACCTAGTGGTTACTCTATACAAAACAAATCTCTCAATAGATCTCTATGGTGCATTTTGCCCTTGTTCAGGGTGGGAAATGAAAAAGAAAGATTTGCATAAGACAAGTCAAATTGGTGTTTTTAAAAAGAAGAGGCAATGCAGATTATAGAAAAATATATAAAAAAAATCTTTGTATATTCCCACAAGGTGTTAGGGTGCTCTGAATATGAGATCCAAATTTATTTTTCAAACTTGTGAGGTCTGCTGTTCAGTCCCTGATGGATTTTCTTTTCTCTTCATTGCTTTTTCGGAGAGTGTTTCTACTTATCTCAGTAAGAAAAAAACCCCAAGAGTCTATGTTTAGTAAAAAGGTGTCTTCTGAAGGCCTAAACAGAACCCAGCCAAAAACTCCAATAACATTTTGATCAACTTTGAGGGACTGCTATGACCATGCAGGATCATCCAGACTACTCGTGGTGATTTTATTGCATACTATTCCTATTTATGCACCAGCCTGCAAAATTTGAGCCTCCTACACATTCTAGTTCTTGAGCAATGAGCTTGTGAACTTTGACAAAAAAAAGAGGCAGAACAAATTTGACACCCCCCTCCCCCTGTAAAGCTGGCTGTTACTTGAAAAGTATTGATCTTAGCACAAAAACATTTTACAGAGTGTCTCCTGGGTAACATAGGCACACATGGTATTTTTTTCAGATTTTTTTGAGACGCAAGTGCGTGGGCTCTGGTTGATTTGGCGTGGAATGACCCATCAGTGACCTGCAGGAGGTCATTCTGTAGGGCTATAGTGGGGCTCCTACTGTCCCTCATTGCACAAAAGAGCAGATACTGGTCCTCCTACTGGGTTAAGGACCTTCTGCCATCCTGCCCTGCTCTCCTAGAGCAACTGCCTGTCTCCTGGAATCTTCCATGCTCTTGAGACTATGCTGGGAGACACAGCAATCTGTCTGGCCATGGAACACATTGGTGTGCCATTCTGGAGGAGTTGGACTACCTGTGCAACCTCTGTAGGCTCCAGATATTGGCTTATGCTACCAGTAGTAACACTGACCCTATCCAAATGCAAAACTAGTGAAACATCAGTCAAGAAGGATAAAGATGAAAAAATTACCAGTTGCCACCACCTGAAAAATCATTCCTGTTTTGGGGGCGGTCTCACATATGGCCCTCTAGTACACCTGTAGTAAATTTTGTTGACATCAAAGCAGGTCAACCTGATTCCCAACCACCTCTGTTGCATAACTGGCCAGATCAATATCCCAAAAGTGCGACTGACTTGATGCTATACTCCTATGAACAAGTGTTGCCTTTATTTTTTTGAGCAGTGTATAGCTGCACCTCCACACTCTTCTACACTTACATGTCTACCTTTTTGTCCATATATTTGACCAATGACTTATGTCTGCACCCATATATAACTATCCTTGCACTGCTGCTATAACTCTTATATTACCATGTTATGTTTATTTTAATTGTCCATATATTTATACTAGTACTGTTATAATGCTTACTTTTTTGTACTGCACATATTTATTGTTGGTCACTAGAATTTAATCTTGCACTGTACTTTACTGCTCCTTTAGTCATGTTGATTTGTTGATTTGCTTTGTATTTTCATGTTTACATTGTAATGTATGTTGTGTGTGGTGTCTTAAGCTGTTGGGACCTTGAATTTCCCCTTGGGGATCAATAAAGTACCTATCTATCTAGTGTAGTCCTGGTTGAGTACCAGCAAGTCAGAGATCACAGAAAATGTGTTCAGATATGTAAAAAAAATGATGTAAAAAGTATGTAATTTCATCTTATGATGGGTAGGTTATTTTTTCCTTATTTCTTTTTCCAACTACTGTGATCGATGTGTGGAGGATTTTAACGCTTTCCCCTTGAAGCTTTGTCATGTGTAAAAGTCAATCCTGATATGCAAACTCAAAACTACCATTTACTAAGTAAATATTTGAAGCTTTTGTTTTTCAGGAACAGCAAAGAAACAATGTGTTTATCAATTTTATTTCCCCCTTTTGTAAAAAGTGACTGACATGTTTAACGGTTAGACTTGGCCACTCTCTCCAGCTCATCCTTCTTCTTGATGGCGTAGGAATTGGAGGAACCCTGAAACAAGAAAAACACAATTGAGACTAATTGTAAATATGCATCAGAAGGCACAAGATCCGTGTAGTTTAGCCCATTTCACAAGATGCTGCAGAAAGTACTAAGCAGACAGTAGCAGAAAGTCACTCTTCTACAGCAGTCTACAGGAAGATGCTTTACCCTGCCAAGGTATCAGTTCAATGGAGCTGGAAATCCAGATTGTGAAATGGGCTAATTGGGGAAACAGGGGGAAATGTTTCTAAGCTGGTGATTGGCTGCGCAACAATTAAGCAGCAGCCAATGAATATGCAAAGAGTATTACTCTGCGAGGACTCTAGCACATCCAGACAATGGTGGAATGTAAGGACGTGACTCTAGTCTCGCTTGAAAAGAAGTGTAGAAACAAGAAATCTGGTAAATAGGTGAACAGTTTTGCAAGTCAAAATTAAGACTATTAAGACCCTTTTAATTCCACATATAAGTTGTCAACTTCATAGTTGAAATTGTCTTAACTACTTGCCCTTAACATCCATAACATCTCATTCAGGACGTCGAGCAACTGCTCAATCACAATTATCGGTTTATTGCATCAACTGCTTATGCTACTGGTCAACAGACAAGACATCAGTTTCTCTTTCTGAATAAAGATAAACAGGGCAATTCTGAATGAATGTCATTTTTCTTTGAAGTTAAGCTGGATAACAGTTGATCTGAATAGGTACACATCCCATCATAGTGAAGCAACAAGGGTTCCATCATTAGCTTTTCCTATACCTACATCAAGGGACACCTTTTGGTTGTATGACCAGATATGGACCACTCACAGGGCTTAGCCCACACAACGGTAATGTTACCTAGTCAGAAAAGTCAACCGAAATTGACACTGCATTAGAGAGCTATGGCTCCAGTATACAATTAGCCACAAACACACAGCTTATGCTTTGCTACCACATTGAGTGACTAATGGCCTCACTTTGAGACCGACTTAAGCGACAACTTAAACTTACCATCAACAACTCAAATGTCACTGCAATTATCAGAATGGTCATGTCAGACATACCTCTGATTCCCTGTTAATTACCAACTCCATGCTTGCCACTAACACTACACACACTCAACTGGTCAACTATGAGTCCATGTCTTGTACACTCGGCACAGATTCTGGGATTCTACCAAGATATCAATAACCTTACATCTTGCCGTGGGATGAAATAGACCTTAATATGCCTACAAAACAACCCAAAGCTGCCACCTTTACCTATATAAAGAGATGTGGATCTCATATGGGCAAAGATGGTACCTGGATATCCTCTCTTAGTAACTCCAGAGGTCTATTGCAGGGGTTTTTCTGTGTCTAATATTAGATTTCTGACACTGTGGAACCCTATGCTTGACTTACCTTAGCGGCATTGATAAGCTCATCAGCCAGGCACTCAGCGATGGTCTTGATGTTTCTGAAGGCAGCCTCTCGGGCACCAGTGCAGAGCAGCCAGATAGCCTGTGGGAGAGTAACAAAGTATTCACTTTCTAAGAACCAGAACATCAACCAACTCAAAAGTAATATTGATAATACACAAGGTCAAGAAAAGAGTCTGTATCTAAGCTGGTGATTGGCTACGCAACAATAAGCAGCAGCCAATGAATATGCAAAGAGTATTGCTCTGCGAGGACTCTAGCACATCAAGACAATGGAGGAATGTAAGGACGTGACTCTAGTCTCGCTTAAACAGAAGAGTGTAGGAACAAGACATCTGGACACCAACTACCAGACAGTGTCCAGCACCATTACACTAGCTACAAGGCAGGCAAGGAATATTTCTGTGCCTGACCTTACCCTAGAAGTTTAAGCTGCTATATATATATTATCCATTCCAGCACAACACTTGAGAACTTTAAGCTCTGTAGCTAGCAAAGTGGATACTGGTCAAATTTGGCAAAACAGGGGCCAACTAGCCCTAGTATTGCCTTGTAGTTAAGTAGTCACAGTGACACTTCAGGTTCTGTCTGGGTTTACCTGGTTGACCCTACGCAGAGGTGACACGTCTACGGCCTGTCTCCTGACGGTACCAGCACGACCGATACGAGTGGAGTCCTCACGAGGTCCACTGTTGATGATTGCGTTGACCAGAACCTGAAGAGGGTTCTGTACAACAGAAAGAACAAGTTGTATTTAAGACTAGGTAATGGTGACCCTTTTACTGGTTGTCCGCTGTAAACAAACACTTTAGTGATAAAAATGCAACACTTGCTCTAAAACTTTTTATAAGTTTGCAGAGGTTTAGGTTCAAAGATGCAAACACTGTAGAGTCACTTCAACAGCACAGTCTACAAGATGCTTTATCCTACCAAAATATCAATAACTTTAGTTCAATGAAAGTGGAAACCCAGAAATTGGGAAAGGGATTAACTGGGGGAGGGGGGGTTGGTGTTTCTAAGCTGGTGATTGGCTACGCAACAGTTAAGCAGCAGCCAATGAATATGCAAAGAGTATTACTCTGCGAGGACTCTAGCACATCCAGACAATGGTGGAATGTAAGGACGTGACTCTAGTCTCGCTTGAACAGAAGTGTAGAAACAAGACATCTGGTAAATAAGAGTGTTCAGGGTACCCCCAGGGTTGTGTCAAATTTAAGTGTTCCAACGCCGCCTTCACACTTGCACCGTAGATACGGCTGCGAAATGACCGGAAGTCATTCATTTCCTATGAAGATTCGCAGACCATGGGTCCGAACAGTGCGGTACGAAAAAAAAAACGGGTCCGTTGGTCAAAAAATTGAACTCGTACGACAGCAACGGACGGTTCCTATCCGACGGAAGTTACCGTTGCTATGGCACTGATAAACAAATTGAATATCTATCTTTTATAATATCATATTACATGCTTTTAAACGATAAATTTTATAACAAAAGTCATCGAAAAGGAACGTGTATGATCCTTAGTGGTGCACAAGCCCATCTTGTGAAAAATAAAATGAACGGTTGGTGTAAAATAAATAATTATTTCCAAACTAAGTTTTTTGTCATGTCACTGTCTTACATGGTTTCTTAACATTAGGGCAGTTAGACAATTGGTTTAAAAATAAAATAGCACCACTGTATATTTTACTCCCAAACTCGAAAAGATTCCGACACTTCCAATGGTCGAGTCCGACGGGAGAGTACTGCGTATTACGAAGCGCAAGTGTGAAGGCGGCGCAAGACTTTGCAATGCCACTTACATTAAGTTCAATGGTGTTACAAGAGGTGGAAGTAGTCATATGAACATACAAATACTACACATGCATACGAGTGTAAATGATTGGTTCTGTTGCTGTTCACATCTGAATTGGCCAAACGTGTCCAACTTGTTTGACCGACGATCATGGTCATCTTATAGATAGAACTCTATGGTTGATCACTAAGACAGGATTCGTACCTCGCCGGTCAGGAGATGGATGATCTCGAAGGCGTGCTTCACAATGCGTACGGTCATCAGCTTCTTGCCGTTGTTGCGACCGTGCATCATCATGGAGTTGGTCAGACGCTCCACGATGGGACACTGGGCCTTGCGGAAACGCTTGGCAGCATAGCGCCCTCCGGAGTGGGGGAGGTACTTGGCATACTTCTCCTTTACGGCAATGTAATCCTGCAAGGCACACCAAGAGAACAGGTAAGTTTGGGTTGTCTAACTGCAACTGCAGTACTACTAACCTACACAATACATTTTAGGTTGGTGGATACAACTTGAACAACTATTAATGATGTTTCTGAGCGGGTGATTGACTGGGCAAATGAAAAGCAGCAGCCAATGAATTAGCAAAGAAAATTTCTCTGCGAGGACTATAGCACACCAGGACAATAAGCGTGTCAGGATGTGACTCTAGTCTCGCTCGGACATTGGAAAACAGGTTCTGGATGTATAATACTAATACATTTTACCTGCAGAGAGATGTCATTAATCTGAACATCATCTGTGCTCCATTTCCCGAAGAGCTTGATCTCCGGGGTTTCAGCAACAGCGGGGGCAGTCTCCCAGTCTGTCATCCTATACAATGTGAGAAAGTGTAAAGTGAATTCACAGTAATGACCATCAGTAAATTTGTTTCTATATTCTACTCTTTATCGGAAGCTCATTGAATGCAGATCGTCAGTGAAGCCGAGATTAAAAAACGTTTAGTCACAATCCCCTACCGCAAAATCGTAACATTACTTGACGCTAACATTAGCTCAGGCCAACATTCACTTCAGGCCATTATTCAACTGTCTAGCGTGGTAGTAAGCTTGGATTTCAGTATTTCGGTGGTCGAAAATACTACATATTATTATAACAAATATTTATAAAAATGGAACGCATGTTGGAATGGCAAAACTGCGCGAGCACTGCCGCCCTACGAGCTAATGTTTCGTGGCTTCTCAAAACTGGCAAAGTTGTCAGTCAATTCCGTCTCAGTAAGTATTTCTACTTCCCAAGCGACTACAACTTAAGACAACGGTTACACTTCACCTTTTTCATTATTAGTTACTGTTAAATTGGTATAATGACTACACGAGCAGCCGCATGACAATAACGCTAGCCATATAGCTAGCCCGCTAGTAAGAGACGTCCATGTAGCACGGCAGTCACACATGGAGAGCAAGTGATTTCGGAGTGGCTTTGAGAAACGTTTTAACATGTAAAATTAAGTAAATCCACATTTGTTGATCATAAACAGGTGTACAAGCATTCTAACAATAAGACATCCTCAACAAAAAGCCTATTCTAGTGCACAACAAGAGCGATTTTCGATCTTTTTCGTACTCACTTGTGTACACGATTCCACTCCGCACACCCTTACGACGGAAAAGGGCCTCATGGCGGCGATTCGCCGATGACATAGGAAGCGCTCCAACCACTTCCTGTAGAGCTACACATCAGCGTCTGGGTCTTGTAGTCCAAAAGCACTGTGAATGTAGGCCTACTTGGGAGATGTGCGTTTTTAATATATATATATATATATATATATATATATATATATATATACAATATATGTATAAATACTTTATGTCAAATAAACTGAAATAAAATTCGATCAAATGCATGTTTCAACCCTAGGAAACGCACATCTTGTAGGTTAATTTTGGTAAAGTCATTTAGAGGCAGGCTAAATATTCACTTGGGCCCTTCAGACAGACAGACAGAGAGAGAGAGAGTGGGGGTGGGGAGTGTTGGTTATTGTGAGTCTGAAACTGCAGTCTGCATTTGTTTAGTTTATGTAATATATATATATATATATATATATATATATATATATATATATATATATATATATATATATATATATATATACATATATATATATATATATATATATATATATATATATATATACAGTGCCTATAGAAAGTCATCATACCCTTTTGAAATAGTTACTTTTTTTGTCTTACAGCCTGAAATCAAAACTCATTTTAAAAAAAAAATCTTTTCCAGTTTTATTTACAAATGTAGCTGTACAACATCAAAATAATGAAAAAAAAGTCAACAGTTCTGAAAATTAATAAAAAATTAAAAACTAGAATAACAGGGTTGGAAAAGTCATCATACCCCTGACTTAATACTTTGTAAAGCTTCCTTTTGCTTTCATTACAGCCATCAATCTGTTTGGATATGTCTCTATTATAGCTTTGCACACCTAGATAGGGAATATTTGCCCAATTTTCCATGCAGAAATGTTCAAATTCAGTCAAATTCTGTAGGGAATGGCGATGGACTGCTCTCTTCAAGTCAATCCACAGATTTTCTATAGGATTTAAGTCAGGGCTCTGACTTTGCCACTCAAGGATATTCACCATCCTATCCTTAAGCCACTGCTTTGTTCTTTTGGCAGTATGTTTAGGATCATTGTCGTGTTGGAAGGCGAATGACCTCCCCATCCTCAGCTGTCTAGGAGAGGGACACTGGTTTTCCTCAAGAATTTGGGTGTGCTTGGCAGCATCCATTTTCCCTTCTATCCTGACCAATTGCCCAGTCCCTGCTGAAGAGAAACATCCCCAAAACATTATGTTGCCCCCACCATGCTTCACAGTAGGTATGGTGTGTTTTGGGTGTGTTTGGGTGTGTATACTGTGTTTGGTTAGCGCCTGGAGCTCAGTCCAAAAACTTCAATCTTAGTCTCCAAAAAGTTCGATCTTAGTCTCATCTGACCATAAAAGCTTTTTCCACATGGTAGCAGAATATTCCAGATGTGTTTTTGCACTGAACTCCAAGTGCAATGTTTGGCGAAAACCAACACAGTACATCACCCAAAACACATCATACCCAGTGTGAAGCATGGTGGGGGCAACATTATGTTGTGGGGATGTTTCTCTTCAGCAGGGACTGGGCAATTGGTCAGGATAGAAGGGAAAATGGATGCTGCCAAGTACACCCACATTCTTAAGGAAAACCTGCGTCCCTCTCCTAGACTACTGAAGATGGGCAGGTCATTCGCCTTCCAAAACGACAATGATCCTAAACATACTGCCAAAAGAACAAAGCAGTGGCTTAAGGATAGGATGGTGAATATCCTTGAGTGGCAAAGTCAGAGCCCTGACTTAAATCCTATAGAAAATGACTTGAAGAGAGCAGTCCATCGCCATTCCCTACAGAATTTGACTGAATTTGAACATTTCTGCACAGAAAATTGGGCAAATATTCCCCTATCTAGGTGTGCAAAGCTATAATAGAGACATATCCAAACAGATTGATGGCTGTAATGAAAGCAAAAGGAAGCTTTACAAAGTATTAAGTCAGGGGTATGATGACTTTTCCAACCCTGTTGTTCTAGTTTTTAATTTTTTATTAATTTTCAGAACTGTTGACTTCTTTTTCAGTATGTTGATGTTGTACAGCTAAATTTGTAAATACAACTGGAACAAGATTTTTTTTAAATGGGTTTTGATTTCAGGCTGTAAGACAAAAAAAGTAACCTTTTCAAAAGGGTATGATGACTTTCTATAGGCACTGTATATATATATATATAGGCTATATATAAATAGACTCACTATATATATATATAGGACTATAAAACTTATATGTTTTGACCAAGCTTAGGGGTGCTCCATTTCCTAAAAACACTGGCGGCACGAGAAGGTGTTGCATTACCCATTAATAGAGCTGTTAAAGTTTAAGTCCGGCGAAAATGTTAAGAAATGTGTTTTTCTGAATGAAAATAGCCTACATCAACTAAGCCGTGGAAGAAGTTCATCACGCAGTACAGAGCTAGCACAGGCAAGAGCTACAGCCCAAAATTGCAAACAGTGGGTTAGCATAGATTAAACAGCCACACGCTTTCAAACTCGCATTTTTAAACCACTAACATTGCTCGAAACAGCGCCAAACCTTGTCAGCAGCTTGCTGTCTACACATAAAACGAAGCACCAATCAGTCTGTAGACTTCAGAATAGTTTGTATTTAGAATCAGTTCGAGACCGCAACCCTATCTGAAGCACCGAAATGTCACGCGAGATCTCACACGGAAGATCTGGGATATCGCCACTCATCTCTCGGCCAATCAGAAATAAACAAATTATTTAATGGAACCCAGTTGATGCTTGAAAGGACAGGCACAAGTGCGTTGTTATTGACCCGATTACTAATATTTTCACAGGTGAAAGAGAACTGGACGGTGATGGGGTTAGACCTGATGGGGCCGCTGCAAGAGACGCAGCAGCAGATGACATACATTATGACGCTGACATACATTACATTATGACGATGACATACATTATGACGCAATTTTGTGGTCGCAGTTGCTCTCCCGTCGAAATGTGGCTATGAAGTAGCAAAAGCTCTTGCTGCACAATTTTATTTGTTTGGGCCCGCTAAGAAAATCATTACTGACAGAGGGAGGGAGTTTGTCAATGAGGTACGGGAGGTCTTTGTTGGTTTTTGGTCTGATCATATTCATGAGGTATTGTCAAACTATGGATTTGGCAATACTGCAATCATATTGTTCCAATATTAATGATTTTTGCATGAATTTTGCATGTATTTACTTAGGTCAACACAGAATTATTCTCCCCGTTTAATATAAAACATGCTGTGACAAGTGCCTACCATCCCCCAATCAAATGGCCAGGTAAACCTGGCAACATTTTATTGATATTATGTCTGTAGACATTGCGTAGTGCATGTGTATAATAAGGCCAAATCTTTTACAGGATGAACGTACAAACCAGAACGTGAAGAACGCACTGAGAGGCTAAGTTAACCAGCACCAGAATGATTGGGATGTGCACTTGCAGGCATACGGCATAAACATTGCAAAAAAGGTTTGTGTGCTTTTTCAACCAGCATGTAACGTTTCACTTTTTCTTACGTTGGAGGCCAAGCATTCAGACTGTGTAGGCACCCATTGTGTTTCCACAGTTGGTGCATAGCCTCAGGGGCCATTCCATACTTAAAATGGTTAGGTTTGACCACTGTGATTGAAGGAGTACTATAATTACAGGAAGTGTCTCCTTATCTCAGCAATGCTTTCACGTATCGAAACTAAACTTGGCATAAGAATATGAACACAAAAAACAAAGTGACAGGAACCAGAGCTGCATAGGCATCCATTACCATTCATAGCAATTTACACCTCCATATCCCGAAAATTGAAAATCTGCTTGTGGTTAAGAAGAAAAAGTTGATACAAAGACAAACAAGCAACTTACAACTGAAAATGAAACTTGTTTACTTCTGCTTAATTTCTTTTTCTTGCTGCAGGACTCAACAAAGTACACACCTTTTGAGGGTTTAAAAAAACTGGTCATCCTGGGGTCATGGGGTCATTAATGCATGGATGGATTTTGAGATTGATGACCCAGAGGAAGATCTGGATGAACAAATGAACAAAGTGATCGATAGTAGATGTATCGTACAACATGTGACTGCAGCATTTTTATTGTTGGTAGGTGTTCTGTTTTACTAGTAATAAATGAGGAGGACAGAGGTAGCCTACTCATTTCATGAACTTTACTTCATCTGTCTTCACGCAGATACAACGGGTCATATCATGGTAGCCTGTGACTCATTCTCAACGCACCTAGTGTGTTGGATATGCAATACTTATGTAAGGGATAATGCATAGAACGCCGGTCATTATCGGAAAATAATTCCCGACAGGATGAACTGAACCCCGACGCGCAGCGGAGGGGTTTTGCTTCGTCCTGAAGGGAATTATTTTCAGATAATGACCGGCGTTCTATACATTATCACGCTTATTATACGGCAACTTGCCAAAACGAGAAAAGAAACTTATCTCAATGTGTCTTTAGCAATGACTTGGCTACCGTTTCGTGGCTTCTGCTACAACCAGCGGAGTGAACCCGTTGCTATGGGCAGCGGTCATTATGCAAAAATAACTGACCGTAGAACGTTGAATGTGAATGGGAGCTCCCTCAACATTCTAGAGAGCCGTATAATAATAGAACATAACATTTCCCCCTTTCTTAATAAGGTTACTTCTCCTTGGCATAATGGGGTAACATCCAAAATGTATCAAAACAAAATCCTCTAAGAAAAGTATTACTTAAACAGTTCTATTTATAACTGTGCTTCTTCTTTTTCAGTGCTGTAACAACAAACATACACATTAACAAAAATGCATTATTTAGAACACTGTTACAACAACAATCCTCTATGTCTCCCTATTCTATGGGACATAATCACTGATCCACGTGGGTTGTCTTCTCACACGTTGGCTTCTGTTCTCTCCACTCCCACTAGCAGGCTCTGCAAGTTCTGCAGGCCTCTCCTCTACTGCTGGGAAAGTGAATGTCTCGGGCAATACAGACAAATGTGAAGCATCCCAAGTTTTCCCATCATTAAGTGTGTAGCTGTGAGGCCCTTTCTGTTTTGTCACTCTAAGGGGCTCGCTAAACTTTGAATGTCCTTTCTTAACATGCAACGGGTTTCCCACTCGCACCAAACTTCCTGGTTGTAACTTTGGAGTCTTAGCATGTCTCTTTTCATCAGCGTATGCTTTCATGCGAAGCTGCTTCTTTTCCACTCTATCTCACAGTTCCTGATCCTGAGCAGGTTTGAGTTTTGGCTGAATGGAAAGTTTGGTTCGCATCTTTCTCCCATTCAAAAGTGATTTTCCTGTGGTTGCATGCGGCGTGGGTGATTTTCCTGTGGTTGCATGCGGCGTGGCTCTGTAGACCTGGAGGAACTCGGTGACGTGAGCCTTCCATGGAGCCTTTTCTCTCTGTGCAGTAAGGATGCTTTCTTTTATCACCCGGTTCAGTCTCTCCACTTCCTTGTGGATGGTAAATTGTGGTTCTGATATGCTGTATATCTCGTTCTCTCAGGAATGCTGTCATCTCAGAGGAGGTCAGCTGTGGGCCGTTATCTGTCACGATCGCTGTAGGATTTCCATTGCGACAGAACACAGTTTTCATAAAACTAACAACCGTTGCAGTGTTACACTGTGGTGCAAAACAAACCTCTGGCCATTTACAATAATAGTCCACCATGGTAATGGCAAACCTACAGTCAGCTGGACCGGTCTCAAATGGTCCCACTATGTCTAAGGCAAGCTTTTGCCAGGGTCCATCCGGCAATGGCACTGGTGTCATGGGTGCAGGAGCAGTATGTGTCGTCTTGTCATTAAGTTGGCAGGAAACACAGGTAGAAATTACGGAATGTACAAGTGCATCTATCTTGGGCCACCAATACAAGTCTCTTATTCTCTGCTTTGTACGGACTTTGCCTTGGTGTTGCTCGTGTGCAAGGTGTACCATGTGTGAACGTAAACTAACTGGCACCACCACCCTGTGTGTTCCTCTGATAATAAAAGAATCATGCATGGACAGTTCATCTTTTACTCTGTAGTACTGCATCATATCCTCTGGGCAAGAAGAGCAGGCGGCTGTGAAGTCATTCATAGGAATGGCTGTAAGCAGGGTGGAGACCTCAGCAACAGTCTCTGGTTCACTGTCAAGGCAATCATTGGGTTGGTATGGCAGCGGCAAACGAGAAAGGCAGTCGGCTGCAAAGTTCTCAGCACCAGGTCTGTAGACGATGCTGTAGTTGAAACAGAGTAACCTGGCCGACCAGCGTGCTATTCTCAGACCGGCTCTCCCCATGCCTTTTGTAGCTAATAGTGTAGTTAACGCCTGGTGGTCAGTTCTCAAGGTAAACTTTGTTCCCCATAAATAAGTTCTCCAGCGTTCTGTTACCCAGACACAGGCAAGAGCCTCTTTTTCCACCACTGAGTATTTCCTCTCAGCAGCACTCGGAGAACAAGAAGCAAATGCCACTGTCCGTTCTGTATTGTCTGTATGGACCTGAGGCATCTGTAGACACGATAGTGGGCAGAGAGGGGTCGAACAAGGAAAGTGCTCGACTGTCTGTGGTCAGTAGTTTTACCTGCTGGAAACTGTTCTGTGCATCAGCAGTCCATGTGTATGTGGGGTTACGTAGCACATTTCTCATTGGTTCCACCACGGTTCCATAGTTCTCTATGAATTTGGAGTACCACGACGTCAGGCCCAGAAATTACCTGAGAGACGCGGCGTCACTGGGGGCAGTTGCATCACGGATAGCCACAATGTGCTCGTCGTTTGGTAGCAGTCCATCCTTGCTGATGGTGTGGCCCAGGTAAGTGAGCCTATCCTGGTAGAAAGAGCATTTCTCTGTATTCAGTTGTAGTCCCGCCTCATGTAGTCTGTAGAGCACCACTTTCAGACGTTTTTCATGTTCGTCTCGGCTGGAGGAATAAACAATGATGTCATCAAGACAAGCCTGTACTCCAGGTAAATCTTTGAGCACCACAGACATCATTTTTTGGAATGCTGAGGGCGCGGATGCAAGCCCATAGCACACTCGCTTCACTGAAAAAAAAAATCGTTGAATTTACATGATTTTAATGTGTACATCGGTCCCACATGATTAGATTGTGTCCAATTTTTACACTTTGGTTCTAGTTAATTGTTGCTTGTAAATCCTACACAATGCAATCGCATTGTATTACATTAAAAAATCATGTTGAATGAAGATATTACCTTCATATTTATGTAATACCAATTTATTGTGTAATGTTAAAGTAATCTTATCATGTTAATTAATGGAAGTACATTTAAATGATACTTCTAAATTGAATTCTTAATGCTAATAAAAATTAAACTCATAAAGAAATGTCCCTAGCAGTACATCTTTGCATTGAAATGAGCCAGTCAGTTTCAGTCTTTTCATTTTTTCTATTGAACGCTACATGAGTACACAATGCTTTTCATCAGACACTTTACAGTGCAGCAGACATCTTACACAGAGAGAGGAGTGAGAGGGATGGAGAGAGAGTGAGAAGGGAAGAGAAAGAGAGGAAGAGAAGGGGAGAGAAAGATAAGAGTGAGAGGTCAGGGCTGAAGACGAGTGGACCAGATTCAAAGACATCTCTGTTCTGACCCATTTTGCAGTCAGGTTCAGAATAGAAATTCATATTCATGCTGGTCTAGGGGAATATTTCTTGGGGGTATGTGAGTGTGGAGTCTCCCCTGGTGGTGAGCCAAACATGGTGGCAAAAATTACACTGAGTATGTCACTGGAGGTGGGTGGGTGTGAGGTGCGTGTGTTTGTGTTTGCGTGTGTGTGTGTTGGTTTGACAGAAAAAGAGAAAGAGTGAGAGATAAACATGAGAAAGAGACCAAAAGGTGAGGTGTTGAAGTCCTTTGCGCATCAAAAAAAAAAGAAAAGCCCTTCATTGAAACAACAGCAACTACACCCTTCACAGGGCTACACAAGAACAAGCAGATATTAAGACACCCACATGGCAATGTTTCTTAAAGAAATGAAGTAATAATTAATATATATGTATATACTGTATATATACACACATATATACAGTGGGTATAGTAAGTATTCACACCCATGCTAAAGTTGACTAAAAAGAGGAATATAAAATCATCTTTTGAGAATTGATAGTAATGCCTTAATTCAAAAAATGAGTAAAAATCAAACCGCTAAGGACACAAATTTTCTTTGTGATTGAAGAATGTATCGTAAATAGATAAATGTTCTTCCTTAAATACAGGTTGCATAAGTATTCAACCCCTAAGTTAAATTCCCATAGGAGCAGGAGGAGTTTTTATATGTTTTTATTTTTAAAGGCCAGCTATTTCATGGATCCAGGATAATATGCATCCTGATAAAGTTCCCTTGGCCTTTGGAATTAAAATAGCCCCACATCATCACATACCCTTCACCATAGATAGAGATTGGCATGGTGCTTTTTCCAGTTAGCCTATTAGCCTGTTTGATTTGCATTGAGCTCAATGAGCATCAAACAGGCTAATTGGCTAACTGTAAAAAGCACCATGCCAATCTCTAACTATGGTGAAGGGTATGTGATGATGTGGGGCTATTTTAATTCCAAAGGCCAAGGGAACTTTATCAGGATGCATAATATCCTGGATCCATGAAATAGCTGGCCTTTAAAAATAAAAACATATAAAAAATCCTGCTGCTCCTATGGGAATTTAACATAGGGGTTGAATACTTATGCAACCTGTATTTAAGGAAGAACATTTATCTATTTACGATACATTCTTCAATCACAAAGAAAATTAGTGTCCTTAGCCGTTTGATTTTTACTCATTTTTTGAATTAAGGCATTACAATCAATTCTCAAAAGATGATTTTATATTCCTCTTTTTAGTCAACTTTAGCATGGGTGTGAATACTTACTATACCCACTGTATGTGTGCGTGCGTGCGTGTGTGTGTGTGTGTGTGCGTGCGTGTGTGTGCGCGTGTGGTCAAAAGAAAAAGATGCCATGACCCTTGGTCACTCGGCCTCAGACCTTGATTACTTTTAAAAGTGTCCATATAGGTGAGTAAAAACAGTATTGCATTTGTTTTCAATTATACCACACAGTTATGAACTTTTCTAGAACATGTGATTGAACTGAGCATCATTTACAAAGCATGAATGGCATCAAAAACACAGGACTATTAAAGAAAAGACAAAATGAAAAGCCCTTCATTGCAAGTCAGCAACTTACACCCTACACAGGCCTACAAAAGAAAAAAGGATTTGGAAGTTGAAATGAAAAGAAAAATGCACAAAAAGATGCATGACCCGTGGCCATGATTGTATTCTAAGGTTTCAATAGAGTTCATTTTCAAAGATGAAAAAAAATGAAAAAACCCTCCACTGAAACAACCTGTTTTTTAACACAGCAACTTTGTTGGAGAGTTTGCCCTCATCAAGCTCCATGAAGATCTTTTGCAATGCCTCAAAGGTGTATCTAAGGTCAGGCGGGTACCTGAGGTTAAGGGCATACATCAGACCCAACATCATCGTGACGGCTAACGGTATGCTATCAAGGTCAGTCAAAACCTTGATTCCTTCGAGTACCACCCCAATGTCCTCCGGTTCACTTGATTCATGTTCTCTCAGAACGTAAATCCCGACAGTTGTGTCTTCAATGGATTCGCTGACATCAACTTCATCCATGCCGTGATTAAGACAGACAAATGCACATAACAGTACGGAAATTAAACCCCTTAAACAAGCCCTATTGAGAAATTAATGTATGTGAAAATAGGCAGGCATAATGGCAATATAAACCTTGACAGGTTAAAAAGGACATAGGAAAACGCAGAGTGAAATTTCACCAATTTATGATTCTGATACCATACTAACAACATCCAGAATTTTGATTTGATCCAAAGATTGATAAGAGACCACTACAGAAAGTAGTCAAGTCTGAAATGTTACATTACTTTTACTTTACATGGCTTAAGTCAATAAGCATTGAGGATTTAACAATCAGAGCATTGTGCAGTCCATAGGAAAAAAGAATGAGAAAATTTGGCACAATATAGACAAAATACGGACAGGCAGCTGAGGCTGACCTAATGGGGCATCTCTCCTTAGTTTCAGTTTCAGTTGCCCAGGGTCTTCTTTAAGCTGCCTGTCCATGAATTGGCCTATGTTTTCCCATATTGTCTCGTTCTTTTTCCAATGGACTGCATGTGGTGAGCTTAAACAGGGCTATGGGATTTACACTAGATTTCCCCTTTACCTAATACAATAAGTGGAGTGTTGAGAAAAGCACCATTCATGTACATACCACATATTCCTGCACAAGGTTTTCAGGATCTTCCCCCATGTACATACAAAGTCCCTTCAGGAGACACTCCCGGCCAGCATCTACATCACACTGAAATAAAAATGATTGATTAGCATTAATCTAACCTTCATTTAAGTCAACCACTGCTGGAAACGATCATGGAAAAAGAAAGAAAAGTTTGACAAATACAAGGGATTTTGATCATATTGATATTTCTTCACATTGTAAGGTTTGCATGATTTCAGACCCAGTATCACTCACATCAGTCATTTTCTCAATGATGGCTTGGAGACCTTTCCCTATTTGTCCCCCTCTCTTTCGGAACAGCTTTATCAGGTTGTGTAGAAAAGGAGAATTTCTCCACAACCAAGGCACTCCAAATGATTTAAAAATGTCTTTATTAAACTGACATGTCCAACATGGACCTAAAAATGCCCACGCGTAGCGGCTGGGGCCTTCATCAGGGCATGAAGCTTCAAGCTTTATCAGGTTGTCAGAGTGAAGGTCTATCTGAGACAGGAACTTGGATTGAAGTGGGACCGTTGTAATTCTTTTGAATTCCGCGTTGATCTGAAATAAAAGCATTAACAGGAAGGAAAGCAGATTTGAAAGCTATACTTCATCACTATCATACCATCACACATACCACAGATCAAGACAACACATACAGCACCTAACATCTGGCATAATAGCCGTTTATCAGTGTACACAAGAGATTAATTTGATCAACGACAAATTCATAAATAAACAATCACACTTACTTCTGTGACTTCAAACAGTTAAGAAACATACAACTGACTGTCTCATTTCTTTTGAGGTGAGTATTTACATGAGCAAAATAATTCCTCTCTGATGCCAAATCATTACAAGCACAGAGGTGGCAACTAAATATAGCATGCTCCTTTCTAGCAACCCCTGTGGAGTGAATTTTACTTTGGTGGACAATAAGGGCATTCCACGTTCTAAATGTGCAAGGACAGTGTGGGTATGTACAGGGAAAGGGAGCACTACGTCCAAAATGTGGATGCTTAAGCTTGTAATGATTTAGGAGCGTGGACCTACTTGATACTGTTTCTTTGCACCCCTTACAACTCCACATTTCCACCACCTAACCCTGCAACAGATATATATATAAAAAAGAAAAACGGCACATTATTAAAACTTCAATCTTAACATCAAGCAAAGTGATTTACAATGTACTACCAAAATTCAGACTTCCATGTGAATTGATACATTTTTAACACAAACACAAATTTGTAGATCCTAATTTTGATTTGAATTTGATTGAGAAGCAATAAAACTGATGACAGTACTTACAATTGGATGTGCGTGCAATAACATGGACCTATGGAAGAGAAAAAATAATTACATCAACTCTTCATAAGCACACAAATCAACATGTCACAAAAACAAATGTACAAATCAAAACATGCCTAAATGTTGTGTTTATGGCACAAGGAAAGCTATAATCAATGAATGTATGCAAACAAATTATTTTGGGTGTGAGGATCCTTATGGGGAAAAAAGAGAGTAGGCTATACAATATAAGAATTTAAGCCCCTAAAATGCATATGTTGACTGCACAAACATGCACACATGATTCCAACTATGTTGGAGTCATTTGGACATTGATGGAGTGCTAGAGTGAACTAAGGTCACTAAACATGTTCAAGTTTAATTTCTTTAAGAAATCTTTTAAGCACATTTTTTTTTATTATCATTTTGCGGCACAAACTAATCAAAATACTTCTGTTCATAGTGTGGGGTACAAACATTCTAGAACTATCCCAGATAGAGCTCCACAGTCCCGCCCACAGCCTTGTCCGGAAGTAAAAATCCAATACAATTTCTCCATTGACAACTGGAGAATAAGCCATAAAATCGTAACCGTCCATGGTAGACGTAAAACCAGCTACGATGTGACTAAGCGATTATACCGGCTCATATAGATGTCAAAAGTTAACGGGGCATCAACCTTGTTTTTGAGAAAACAATGTTTTATTCACGATTTAACGAGAGAGTACTACACTACCCAACACCCTACCGTGTAAAACTGGTGAAAGCAGAGCCTTTGATTGGTAGAGATCGCCGTTGCCATGGCGGGGCCGGACCATTGGTCCGACATCCCATTAGTCAGACATCCCATTCGTCCGAAAATGAACCATTCAATAGAGATCCCATTAGTCCGACATCTCATTAGTCCGAAAAAAAGAGAACCATTGGTCCGAAATCCCATTAGTCCGACCATACACAGTAGAGATGCATGGATGACTTGAAACTGAAAGATGCAATTCGTGGAAAAGAGGAGACGTCTTTTTTGCAGCATCGTGTGTCTAACAACAGGTGGAAATAGCCTAACCTTTTACCTTCAGCTGTGTTAATTAAACGCACAAGTTTTTTTTAATATGACTAAATATGAATGGCAATAAACAGATAATTCTGAGAATGAAGTTCAACATAGTATCTGAGTGCGTCTCTTGATTATAACAATGAAACAATGTTGCTTTTTTCGGTTTAACAGTAAAGGAAGACGCACACCAAACAATAATGTGCACAGCGGCGCTTTATATTCACACACAATGAAATGTCCCAAACAATCCCAAGCGTTGCAATTCCCCCTTTCATTCAGCCCCGAAAATAAACCTAAAAGTCCAAACTAAACGAAAGATGTCCTGTATTTTGCCAGGACCGCGCACAAGAGTCAATAATCCAACCCAGAAAAACGAAAGGACCGCTGTCGACAAAACGTCCCGCGATGTAGCAAACAAAAAATATAATGCTCAGAAAAAAGGGAAAATGCGATTGCTGTCTCTCTTCTAGACCAAGCAATATGAAAACACAGTAAAGCAATCGATCTCACCAAATCTGGTGAATGCACCAGCAGTCCACGAAGGCTTTTTCTCTTCGTGCGTCCTCTGTTTGGTAACGCACCGGTCCAAACTGCGCACAGCGTTTGACTAATGTGAAAATAAGTTTCCTCAGTAGTCTTTTATTGTTGTTAGTTTCAAACTCGCAGGAAAACATTTACAAACACTAGTTGCCGCAGCACTGAGTACTAGGCTAGGCCTACTGGCGCCACAGATTCAAAATCTCACAGACGCACTTACCCTCTTCAGACCGCCCCCATCACCGGGTAAGGTGCGTGGGTGCGCGTGCATATAAAAAAAATACATATAAATAAGTACATATACATACAATTATATTACATGAGAACTACAGAGATATTATATGCAATTAACAATGTAATATTTAAGAAATGGCACAAACCAATGTGGCAGTGTGTTGTGCGACATTTTGGGAAGCCAGGACCACGAAATGTAACGACATGTTTTTGGAGTGAAACTTTGAATTTAGTCAGACCTGTGTGATAGAAGAATATGGCAAGGCTCTATTTCTAGCTCATATCGAGTAGAATGCACGATGGAAATAACTGTGGATAACTTGTAGCCTAGACCATAAAGGTAAGAGTTCATTGTCCTTACGTTTACCTATGTTGGAATGTAGCCTAGGCTAATTTGTGGTTTTGTCGTGTGAAAGTTTATACGACTGAAACACGTTAGCTTCCATGTTCGTTTGCAAAAATATAAAACACATCTATAGATATATAGAAGTTCATCGCGGGATGCGAGCCTGGGTCACCTGCGTGACAGTCATGCACCCACCCACTACACTATGCTATTGTAATCAAACTACAATAGCGTCACATCAGTCTAACTGTAAACAGTGGCAGACGGGGTTTTTAGGAAATAGACCAAAGTATGGATTTGTTTATTCATTGTATGGTCGGACTAATGAGATGTCGGACCAATGGGCCTCTTTTTTCGGACTAATGAGATGTCGGACTAATGGGATGTCGGACCAATGATACGGAACCGCCATGGCAATCCCAAACAAACTGTACTCAACTTTTCCCGCGCCTATCGTCCGGCTAGCGTCTCGCTGGAACTTCAAAACTTAAAATGGCTGCAGGGCTGTCCGGACCGATGTGTGGTCTTCCGAAAAAGAACAGTTTTCTCATCTTGAAGGTTGAATTTACTCAATGGAAACGGTAGGAAGTAATCATCTTCTTTTCTCAGATTAATATGGAACCATGTTAAACTATGGTTAGGCTGCAAATGTTGGAAATGTGTGTACGTTTGCAAAGCATCCTGGGATTTGAGTTCTCTAACTAGGAATTTAAGATATGTACACAGTCTTGTACCTTTCGCTTTTTTTACATTTTCTGTTCATTTTTTCACTCGAAATTACAAGTTATATGCTTATGAGTCACATCGCAGCTGGTTAGCCTAAGGCATGGTCTAAAACTCTTTATATCCGGATTTTTCCAGAAGTCAATGGGAGAAATGAATGAGAAATTTTCTTCCGGACAAGCACCTCTCTCGGAGGAGGGGCGGGACTGTGGAGCTCCCCATTGACTTCTGGAAAAATCCGGATATAAAGAGTTTCAGAATGTAGCCAGGTTGGTGACCTGCATGAGAAGAAGGTGCCAAGCTGTTGTGGCTGCATATGGATCCTCTACACGCTACTGAGGACCCTGACACTGAGTATAAAATGAACAAATGTATGCCTAACATGTTTTGTTTTCCTCATTTCTGTGGGAGAGTGCAATCGTCAATGCTTGAAGTAACAAAGGTGAATTCCAATAGCAAAACAGGCCATTTTGGCACATTTTTCGTTGGCACTACTTACACGTTTGCTTGTGTTGCTCATCCCATGATTGCCCTATGCTTACAACAGGCATGCAAACTCCTCACCTTTCGGCGAAATTCGCCGTTTTGAATCAAAAATAGGTGACTTACATGATTCGTGCAGATCCGATGAGAAAATATTTAGGGGGGGGGGGGGGGGGGGGTCAAGGTGAATTGAATTTACAACTGAGTTTAAAAATCATGCGCAGACGCTAACGCATCTTGAGGTGTTTCCAGAGCCGCATTTAAAACGTGTCTGATCAGCAAGGGATGCGTGAATGTAGCCCTTACGCGTTTAATAAACATTAGTGGAAGCTAATTGTTGACAAAGACGCAACGAACAGAGCGCGCACGCCAATATAGCCTCCCTGTTGTGAGCGCAGATAGATGCGTCTCAGGTGGAATAGTGATTCTGGACAGATGGAGGAGAGATGCCGAGGGATTTCACAGGTGGGTTAGTTGAAACTTTCAACTTCTATTAGAGAAAGACGCTGAGTGAAGCAACGGGCATAGGTTGTTTTCTTCTAATGTTATGAAAGTCAGCGAAATTAGACAAAAATGTAGACATAACGAGTTATTTTGATGAAGAATACGTGCAGTTTGAACCATCTAGATCGGCAAAAGGTGAAGCAAATAGGCAGACTTTATCAGTATATCAAAGGCTAATGTGACAGTTGAATTAAATGCTCATAAACTGGTCTGGTTTGTTTTGTCCGGAGACGTAGTTGATTGACATGCTAATGCTGTCTTTAAGAAACGTGGGCCCTGTTACTCGAAGCACACTGCGCATAGACCTTACGCAAAGCCTACGCAAAAGATCTGCAACTCAAATGATTCGCTATAGTAACGTAGCCAAAAAAAGTTGCGACTGCTTCAGACCACACGTAACGCACGTAACCGTTTGAGTGTGTGTGACTTGCGACAAGTTTCAGTTACACCCGGATCATTACGAGTTCGTAAGCCATGCGTAACGTAAATTTACATTTGATTGTCGAGTTACAGGACCCTGATCAGTAGCCTAGTCTGTGCCTACAGGTAGCCTACAGTTTAACATGTAATATGAAGACAGTTCACATAACTTTATTGGTTGGTTAAACACACTAGCACAATATAAACCACAAGTACTGTAGCCTAGGCTGCATATTAAAACATTTAAAAACAATTTGAAAAAATAAAGCCTATCTATTTTATATAATAATATTAGGCCTAGTTTGAAATAGTGTGTCTCAAGCAAGTTTATTGATTACTTGGTTTGGTCCAACAAATATTCAGACTTGTAGTTTAAAGGGACACTTCACCGATTAGCAGCTTTGTTTAGAAAACCAGTCATGTTTTTGAATGGTCGTGCATCATTCCCTCATTTTGCCTTGAGATGGGAGAAATACAGATTTCAGTGAAACCCATGAATAGGACTTCCTGCTTTCAATGATGTAAAATGATGATTTTTACATCATTGAAAGCAGGAAGTCCAACATTGAAATCAGTATTTCTCCCATCTCAAGGCAAAATGAAGGAATAATGCATGACCATTCAAAAACATGACTATTTTCTAAAGATACAAAGCTTAATGCTAATCGGTGAAGTGTCCCTGTGTCCATTAGGCCTATGAAATCATCAGAAAAGAAAGCGGGTCCGTCACACTTTAGAAGTTTTTTTTTTTCGCGCGGGGGGGGGGGTCGGAGAAGAGTCTCACCTTTTTCACCCCTGACCAGTTTGCATGCCTGTTACAAGCTATACCTCATTGTAAAGGTGACAAATCAACGATAAAAATGATATGAAACACTTTACTGGTTGGTATTACTAAAGGGGAGATATAATGGGCCAAAGTCAAGTTTCCTTACTTTTTGTGAGCGGTTTACAATAACTATAATATTGTTTATTGTTTATATTGCTATTGTAGTCTGACCAACGTTTTGAGATTGTTGACTGTTAAATTAATTATTGTATTGTTGTCATTTGTATGTCACTTTGGACAACGGTGTCATTTATACTTGATTTCTTCTGAAATATTGCTCAGAATTGGGAAATGAGCTGTGTTATTCTTCTCATCTAAATAACCAAGGCTTTGGTGGAAAACACCCTGATCAAAAGGAAGCGTACAGGCCCTTGCTTTGAATGACTTCTGCTCTGGTTTGATCTTAGGCCGCGTTCAGACTGCAGACGAATCTGATTAAAATCTGATACCTTCTCATATATTTTTAGGGCTGACTGTTCACACTGCCTTTAGCAAGTGTCCAAATCGGATATGGCTCTGTTCAGCCTGGGTCACATTAGTGACAGATCTGACAGGTTGCTGTAGCAACTAAAACAAACATTTCTGCCATCAGGATGAAATACTTGCTAATTTGGTGTGATTAAACATAGAACAATACAACTAGGTGAGTGTTCATTGGATGCATGCATGCATGCGTACACGTGCGCATTTGCGCGACAGAAACCGGAACTAATCGGAGGCAAGCTCCGCTTCAAACTGTTGGAAGGCTATTTAATTATTTAACGGCATTTAATAGAACAACGTGGATTCTTGCAACTTCCATAGAAACAGAGCAGAGACTGTATAATGCTCTATTTAGCATTGAGTATTGTTAAATCACGTTTGATATAACATGGTCAAAAGACATAGCCGTAACGTTGCTCCACAACTCAAAATAGGTGGGCGGTCACACACGGTTTCTTAATCATTACTTTGTCGCCAAGGGTTTTCCATAGGGTTTTGATCTGGACTGGGCTGGTCATTATATTGTTTCAATCAGATCAACTTAACTTCATTTGTCAACTATCAATTTTCTGCCACAGTTTTAATACTTTCTTCATTCTTTTTATAGCTGCTCAGCTGCACATCTTGACTCTGCTAGAAAATTTAAAGGAACAGCAAAACCAGCTGGCTGTTGCAGTCAACAACATTACCACCACCATGCGGCCCCGAAGTGATGCTACAATGGCAGAAATGCCACAAGATGTCCCCCTGCCATTGGACACAATTGTAGAAGTGACTCGTTTCGAAGATTGGCTGAAAGAGCCTGCAAATAGCTGGGGGAAACAAAACATGGTATGTATTGACAATTTAATTAAAGGTACACTGTGGATTTCTTGGGTTAATTCTTGGGGGAAATTCTCCCATTCTCTATGTGACGAGTTTGATTCCAAAACGCTATATATCCATTTTTAAAAACATTAAAAAGTCATGTTATTTAATTGTGTATTTCAGGTAATATCAATAAAAATGCAGTTGTTTTGTTTTGATTGAGTAAAGATAAATCAACTTAAAGTGTAAGTTTGGCGGAAATTGAAAATAAAGCTATTTTCTGAATGAAAATACATCAACTAAGCCGTGGAGGAAGTAATTTTCGCTCATCACGCAGTACAGAGCTAGCACGGGCAGGACCGACAACCCAAACTCGCAAACAGTGAGTGTGGATGGGGATTGGAGCCACACGCTTTCAAAATCGCATTTTTAAACCACTAACAGTGCTCAAAACAGCGCCAAACCTCATCAGTAGCTTGCTCTAGGTGTCTACACATGAAACGAAGCACCAATCAGTCTGTAAACTTTGGAATAGTCAGTATACACGTAGAATCAATTCGATCAATAATTTGTATAGGAAAATCCTTAGGCTAATTATGTTCAATGTTGAGTCAAATAGCCTAATTTTTGGATGAATGAATGAAAGGTAGACTAAATGCATGTTTCCCAAATTCTGGGCTATATATAATTAGGCAATATTATTGTTTTAAATGCATATGAGACACCAATTTTGCGTAGCTCAATGACGCTACGACTACTTTTTACAATAAGCGGGTCGGGTCCAGTATTTCAATAATAATTTTTTTGCGGTCCGAGTTGCGGTCGGGTTAGTTGTAAACGGCGGGGCGGGGCGGGTCGTTCAGACACGTACCCGCGCATCACTGGTGTGGACTGATAGTTGGTTTTATGAACATTCTAAAGACTACCAACAGACAACAACTGCCAACTTTAGAATGTTGGTGTTTGTTGGCACTTGTTTGGGCAGTGTGCAAGCTGCTTTAGTGGCAGCTACCCTTGTTTGGTTATACAGTATACATTAGTGCTGTCAAAACGTATGATTAATCCAGGTGATTCATCAAAAAATAAAAAATACTTGTTTGTAAGGTGGGGCCAAAGAACCTTCCGTGGACGACTTCCTTTTGAGGGCTGCTGAAGTAAGCTGCGTGTAGCCTACTGTAGGCTAGCCTACCTCTCTAGACGAGTTGGATGTTTCTCTTGTAGAGAAAAATGAATGCACAGGCACATATTGAGATCCATGTTATGCTTGGTCAACTAGAATATATCTTTACACAATTAACTTACAAATATCCCATATAGCAGTAAGCTCAGATAACATTTGGCTAAAGTTGAATTTTAAATCTCACACAGTGCCCACCAAACGAACTTGAAACGTTAAAGGAACACGCCACCCCCAGGTGAAATTGGGTCACTCCCCGCAGTCCCTAGAGTTGGATGAGTGAGCCAAAGCGTTTTGTAGCCGCCCCAGCCATTGCCCTTATCTAGAAACGCCCGGTTAGCTTTACCTTAGCATAGTCGCTGTATTCCAGAGTGTCCGGTTACCATATCGTTGCAAAAGTGAATCAAATAACTCAAGATTTGTTACAATTATTTCTCGTAACCTGTACACTCACATCGAGTACAAATATCAATGCAAATTAACACAAAGGAATTTACTAGACCAATTTAGATTCGGAACTATTTTCGGCGAAAGCACCGGCAAAGCACCGCTGCCAGGCGCAAAGACACAACGCAGCACCTGAAAATCCCCAACTTCCGTAAACATACCAGCGTGACTACACAGTCCTCTGCTGCTAGGCTAGAGTTCCAATGGCGATGAATATGGAAGATTACACGATAGACGAAGATGATGACTTCGACTACCAAGATACAAGACCGTACCTTTTCGAACCCGAATTCACTGAAGAGGAGTTGCGAGCTTTGGATCTGGGAAGAGAGGACGTTGCGACTGGTCAAGGCGAGTCGGATGAAAGGACGAGAGCAAACACGAACTGGTGGTGTGAGTGTGGAGTATGCCAACCCATGCCGACTGAAATGGAGTGTCTGTGCTGTGCAGAGTGGCATACAATACTGCCATCGATGGTGAGCAACGCTGCCGAAGAGGAGCGTGACGGTACCTGTGTCACTACTACCGACTTCTCTGCAATGATCCATCCTGCAGTCCTAAGTTTTTTTTTCCGGCGCGACAAAGTGAACTGGAAAAGAAACAACACACCGAGTGGACCCAATGGACAGCTGTGCACAGAGTAAGTAAAAAAAAGCAGCATTATTTTTTTACGGTGAAGTTCAACTATCACCCTACTTATAGAATTGTTGTTTTTACAGGCAATACATATTGGTATCGTATCGTGTTGTGTTGGAGTGGACCCTAAAGGGAGAGACACTGGGCAAAGGGAAGCGAACGCCATTGCCACCTTGTGTGATTGCATCAATCCGACAGAACTTTCCATCTGAGTCTGGTATTTACGTTGGGTATCAAGAGGTACAGGAGGCGATGGATATAGCCTAATTATTGCATTTTATGGCTTTGTAAAATCTTACTGTACATATCTATATAACCTGGAATATCTATACTGTTGTTACCAAATAATGTAATGAGTCTCTACACACACCAATAAAACCAATAAAACCAAAAATGAATTGACAGACAATTATTTATTTTCTTACTAACATGTAGAAAAGGGAACATATATACAACATTGAGATAGGAAATAAACTTTTAATACACACATGCTTATCAACAACTAGACTAGGATGAAACTTTGAAACGTGAAGTGTGGCCTTTCATGACATCCTCCTTTCTGGGTTTTGGCAGACCGATGTTCGCTGCCAGGTGAGGAACTTGAATGTGGGATGATCGGTCTCTGTATTTTATGAAGGGGTCCAGCCTTCTGCGGATCACTCCTTCCACAAGTTCATGCCTGAACTTTTGTGTCGTGTCCACGTAAACTGGCCTGGCAATCCATTGTTTGGATTGTTTCTGATAAACAATGTTGTGTCTGCGGTCACCTGTAATTAGAACATTAGTGAATGATTTCTGGTGATTTCATCAGGTCGATAGTCATTATTATTGGCCTTTTATAACAGATCCAGCACTCCTTTTTCTAGGCAAAACATCCATTTGTACAGATAGAATTACTTTAGCATTTACCATTGGTCTTGTTCGCCAAGGCACACACACACAAGGAATTTGGTCTCTGCATTTGATCCATTCATGAATTAGTGAAACACACAGTGAGGGTGAAGAACACACCAACCCAGGGCAGTGGGCTGCCTGCTTCAGCGGTGCCCAAGGAGCAGTGAGAGGTTAGGTGCCAGCTGTTGTCTACTGGAAGGGGATTGAACCAGCAACCTTTCAGCTCCAAGTTAGAAGCCCTAACCAGTAGGCCACGGCTGCCCCTGGCCCTGCATTACTTATCAGTACTGGTATTGCTATGGCTACAAAGCACAAGATATCTCCACAAGGTCATAGGCTAATTTTGGTCCTTACCAGTCTCTGTTGTTGCCTGTTGACGTGGTTGATCATGGTTTTCATTATGGTCCATGACGGCCAACATTGTCCGTGCCTGCATGGATGGATAGGCGAAGTGAAGACGCTTCGGGCAGTACTTCAGTAAAGAGTTGTGGAACACCTCTAGTTGTCCTGGTAAAGCCGAATCAAAGTAGACACAAATTAGAAAACATTGCAAAATGTAATTGATGTGCACATGATCTTTTCAAGAATGCCATGGTTTCATGATTGAGAATCACTCCAATATGTGTTTCATACCTGTGTGCTTGAAGAGGGTCATTTGATTCAGATCTTTCAGTAGACGTGTGTCCATAACAATATCGTACAGGGCTTTGTAGGCAGGTGAATCATGTGGCAACCACTTTTTTCTCCGTTGTTCATCTGCTGAGAGGTCATCGTGATAGCATCTGTGTTCATTTCCATCTTCCTCCCATCGATGAACACCACGGATATGATGAAGGACGGACGTCCATCGTCTCTGTAACTCCTGATTTATTGGAGTAGAAAACATGTTTGTATTCATTACATTCCTTGCACAGTATTTAAAACTGCACAGTATTTCACTCTGCATTATACTGTATATGTGTTCAATAATAATTTCGGAAATACATCTTTCACTTTCCACTGTGCAGGCGTGTACCTTTGCATCTCCTTTACATGAGCTGCAGCTCCACCACAGGTGGTTGCTTACACTTCTTGTCCATGGTGCCAGGTCCTTGCAATTTCTCCTGTTCGCTGCCAGAACCATTTTCTTTTTTAGCCCTAAATGTATATGGAAAAGAATGAAAATGCAGATTAGAGAATGCACATGCAAAATGATGATTGGCTCCTTTACATAATGGTCCCCTTGTAAACTAACCTTTTGCCACATGCCAAGGGTCAAACTGGTGTGTTACATCTGGATAGTCCTCTCTCATCATCTTCCTAATGGAGGGGTGTCTATCAGTGGTAACCACTTTTACAGCAATCCCTTCATCCAACAGCTTATCCAGCCCTTTCTTGAAACCCATCGGCTCCATGGCGACTGAATTTTTGGCTTGGGTCACCTAGAGGGCACAAGGTTACAAATAAGTCTGGACTACTTCAACAGCCCCCCCCCCCCCCCCCCCATTTCTTTTTGTTTTGTTTTGTTTGTTTACCTGAATTAATTCAAAACCAACAATTTGTTTGGTGGCGTCATCCATAAAAGAATAGGTCGTGTATTTAGATGAATGACCTGGGCTGTCACTCCTCCCATCCCCACAGATGTGCACTTCTTCTCCATCCAGAGTCTGGCAGATTACCCTGGCTTTGATAGCATTTTCCTGTTTCTTGTAGGTTTCATCAATAGCTGGAATGAGATAACTTGACTGTATATTGTAATAAGTTGTTTTCTGAGGTAGCTGAAGATTCAATAGCCCAGCCCAGTCCGCAACGTCTGTGTATGTCGCACCTGTAAAGAGTGTGACTGCTGCTGTGAGGAGATTATTCTCAGGCATTCCTCGTGTATTGGGACAGGATTGCCATTCCCCAGTGTGTCCATTATTGCACTCCCATTTTATTGTTAGTTGGCTGCCAATTGTTTTTTTGGTTTGGTTCAGATCGCACATTGAAGCTCCGCAACTTGGACATCTCTGAAATAATTCCATCAGTTTGGATTCATTTATGATCCACTTTCTCTCATACCAACTTCCTGGCTGTCCAGAAAGGCTTGTTGAGCTTCCTGTGGCAGAGGAGGAGGGGGTCGAGTACGGGACAAAACTTGTGTCCGCTGGATCAGCAGCTGGCTCTGAGGTCATGCTGATGTCGAAGGCAGAGGTTGCGCTGATATCCATCTCCGCCTGTGCTGTGTCGTGTGGTTCCTGTTGTTGACAAATCAACATAGTCCATCAAATTTTTAATATAACATTAGAATTAGTATTTTTTAACCAATCTTGCTGATCAAGCAATTTGGACTATGCTTTTGACACTATCGTGAATTGACACACACAGTGAGGGTGAAGAACACAATAACCCTGTAGCCTGCTACAGCGGCGCCCGGGGAGCAGTGAGGGGTTGGGTGCCTTGCTCAAGGCAAACCAGTAGGCCACAGCTGCCCCCACACACGTTAGTCACCTCACATAAAACTGTATGTAACACACACAGTCTTCTAACAGCTCCATAACTACGGTACATTTGTGCTTTACTGTAATTGTAAGCTAGACATAATGGATCATAGATACTGGACATCTAAGTTTACCACTCACATCAAATGTTAGACCTCTTCTTGGACTGCACACAGTGGTCAGTTTGGACAAAAATGCAGTGCCCTACAAAAAGAATAGATGCATGTAATAATGACTTTCTGGTAACATGGCACAGTAGTAAAAAAAAGCATGAGAAAATGTTCTTTAGCTTTACCGGTTGTGTCCATGTGGGTGCAAGTCCAGACAGTGACTTGGTGCATGTTGCCTGTGCACAAGCTGTTTGCTGAAAAGGTAATGGAGCCTTGAAGTCTGGAGTTCTTGATTTCTGAGGAGTTGACTGAGGTACACCCGCAAAAAGGGTGAAGGAATCCTCCACTTCTGGTGTGTCTTCCTGTACATCACTGAGCTCACCCTGATAAATGGTTGATATAACACAACCAAAATGATTACTCCATGAGGACCCAACCTTTTGAATAAAGTACAGGAAATGTACAAGGCAATGTACTGTTGGATAGCTGCCATTCATTACAGCAAGTGTAAGTAAGTATCACAGGTTAGGCTAATTAGTATTGTTTATGTGATGTTACCCTAAACAAAGATCAAACACTCATTTTGACATGGGAAGAATGGACACGCTACAAATTAGCTAAGTGATTATTCAGTTGAGTAAAAATATTTGGTTGGATGTTCTATTACGTAAGGGATAACGGCCGACGAGGTGACCGGTTCGATGGAAATAATGGCTAGGTGGAGGTCTAGAACTCCGGCGACGTGCGAAGCACGGAGACGGAGTTACCTCCGCCGTGCCATTATTTCCATCGAACCGGTCGACCTCGAAGGCCGTTATCCCGCTTATCTCCCGTTAGTATTCATAACCTGTATATTTAGAACATAGTTTTATTCCACCGTTGCGTCCGTTAACATCGCTAAAACTGTCTTGACTGTGGGACTACTTTCCGCCACATATCAACTTTCTACTTGCAGGACAAAACTGCCGTTACTAGTTCTAAATGGATAGTTGCTATGGCCAAAAGCCAGTCGTTAGTTCTAAATGGCTGGTTGCTACGGCCAAAAGCCAGTCGTTAGTTCCATCTCTGCCCTTGTCAAGCGGGCATTTCCCAGGATTCTGATTAACTTTAACTTTGAAAGATCGCTACTTTTATAGACTACATGGCATCCAACTAGCTACAATCCACCTCCGTCATATGCTACAATGTTACTATGGTTCTGCACGTCTGTATTTCAGCTTGGATGCAACGTGACAGTTCATTTAAACTTCGCAACGAGTTTGGCGAATTAATATTCAAGTGTGATACGGGAACTACTTCGAAGGTAGCAGGTTATACGAAGTTAATGGCCACCCCATTAGCCAATCAGAGAAGAGAATTCCATTGTTGAGGGAGATAAATAAACTTAACATGAACAGTGACGTCTTTGCAACTTTATTATCAAACGTTGCCGTACACTCTCGAGTCAACAGAGTGATTGTATGCTAGGTGTAACCAAGCCCCACAATTATTTTATTGCACATGTAACGGTAAAAGGTAAAGTCGTCATATTGTCAATAGGGTGAATCGGCAGCCTAATGAAGTTATTCAATTAAACTGGAAGCGACAATGTGAGTCGAACTAACGTTTCAGTTATAACGTTAGCAATGCTAAGGAAGGATAAATGATACTTACAGGTATGGATGATGACTGTTCTGCCTCTGTATTGAAAATGGATGGGACGGCCGTATCCTTCAAATGTAACAACATCTTTCTAGTAGAATACTGCATCTTTTCTTCGTAGTCCTCCGGTTTGAAATGCACATCACACACACGATATTGATTGACTTTATCAACCAGTGTCGTTGCAGGAATGCCGAGGGCAGCAAGCCAAACATTTCTTCGTTCCACTGCTTTTGGGATTCTATGAAACATTACGTTTGTGTATGTCCTCTGCTTGTTCTTGCAGCCCTTCACACAACAAATAACCATTTTTCCACAGAAGATAGTTCGTTTCAGTAGTTAGTGAAAATAACTTCAAACTACTAGCCTAGCAGAAAACGATGTCGTCACCGGTAGTCACGCTGGTGTATTTACGGAAGTTGGGGATTTTCAGGTGCTGCGTTGTGTCTTTGCGCCTGGCAGCGGTGCTTTGCCGGTGCTTTCGCCGAAAATAGTTCCGAATCTAAATTGGTCTAGTAAATTCCTTTGTGTTAATTTGCATTGATATTTGTACTCGATGTGAGTGTACAGGTTACGAGAAATAATTGTAACAAATCTTGAGTTATTTGATTCACTTTTGCAACGATATGCTAACCGGACACTCTGTAATACAGCGACTATGCTAAGGTAAAGCTAACCGGGCGTTTCTAGATAAGGGCAATGGCTGGGGCGGCTACAAAACGCTTTGGCTCACTCATCCAACTCTAGGGACTGCGGGGAGTGACCCAATTTCACCTGGGGGTGGCGTGTTCCTTTAAATCATAGCCGCTAGTTACCATGTACCAAGCAATTAGCAAGCCATAGCAAATCACACACCGTGCCCCCAAACAAACTGGCCACATTGAATCATAGCATGTAGGCTACAGTATAGCCATAGCAAACATTCAAAATATACCATTCGGCTAGTACGTTAATAGGTTAGGCTAGGCCTACTACAATATTGTGCCAACAATTAACTGATAATAACAAACTCTCAGCTTACCTCAATATGCTTTTTAAATTAGACGGCTAGTTTTTGAAAGGTCTTGAGTGCAGACCTTGAAGCAGTACATCTGAAATGAGTTGTTTTTGCATCCAACCATTTCGAAAATTCTTCCAGGGACGAGGGATAGCCTACACAAGTTGGCTGCTCTTCAGGGCTGTACGCTGCGAGCACCTCGTCGCAAATGCGAGTAAATATATATTAGTGCTAATTGAAAATATGAAATGGGAGCACAGGTGCGAGTACTGAATTCAACCCTTTTATTCGCATTATGCTCCTAAAAATCCACACCAAGTGGATCAAAGTATAGGCTAGTACAATTTTCGCGCATCATACAAATTTCATAGTTGACAACTCTAACGCTCCTGGTTGGAAACTCACGCTTTCAGCATCAACCTCGCTGTCTCTCACACACGCAAGAAATGTCACTCCAAAACCATTCTTCTTTTTCTTCAATCTGTTCGTTATCAGTTGGTGACTTTGTAGCGATTACTGTTGAAAACGGCAAACCATGATAAGAATGTTGACTATATAGCCTACAATTACCGTGTTCATTTCAAATATTATTATTATCACGGTTGATAAACACGGTGTGGAAACCGTGTTAGCTTCACCCCAGCCTGAATTTGACATAGGCCTGGTTGACTTCTATGAAAGAAATCCGACTGATTCTGTTGTCTAAATGATGGATTTAACCACGATTTGGTGTAGGCTACACCTGCTTTAAAAAGGCGGAACATTTTCATTGCAAATGTGCACATCATAGCCACTCTGCGTCTTTGGAGGTTACGTTCACATTAAATCCATTCCACTAACGTTATCCGAATACTGTAACGTTTTATTTTAAACACTGGTTGTCACTCATTGGATATAACAGATATAGCCTACCAAACTCCAAGACGAGTCATGGTAGAGTAAGTTAAGCACCCAGCCAATTAAACATGACCAAGGAAAAAGTGACAACTCACGATGCCATGCCATGGTAGGCTAAATCAAGTTAACGTTACTGGACAGTGGACACTCATCTTTTCTATTACACCAGACATATTTGTCTTTACCTTTGTTAGTTTTTTGAACATTAAGTTATTTAATGAAAACATGATGTATCCTTGAACTATGCTTGACTCTTTTCCTAAAACCGAATGAAACCTAATTATGTTCACGTACATCTTAAAGTGACAGGCACTCAATTAGACCTACACACCACCCCTGTAATATCATTAAAGACAAGTGTAATCAATATGAAGTATTCAGTTTACTGAATATTTTAAGCTATAAGTAATTATGCAGATCCTAAAATGCTATAAATTGTTAACAAAATGTATACAAATTCTGAATTCAAAATATGAAATAGAAACAAGACAAGCCATTTTCTGTGTGTGTAGGGTTTGAGCAGAGACTATGATTGCCACTGCTGTGAATGATCTGTATCCTGCTTAAGGAAAGAAGGTTTTCAAGGAAATTTCATAGTGCTCCAAATTTTTTTTCTGTGCTCCTAAACTTTTTCATTTAGGAGCACCTGTGCTCCTAGTGAAAAAGCTTAGCGTACAGCCCTGCTGCTCTTCCTACAGGTGGTGTGATGGATCGCGTGAAAACAAATGGGGTGTCGGAAACACTATTCGGATTGCGCAATTTATTTGGATGTTTTTTTTTTTTGAATGATGACAAGCCAAAATGAAATAGGAGTAACGAGGCTATTTCCAAAATGTAAGGAGTAGAAAGTACAGATACTTGCGTGAAAATGTAAGGAGTAGAAGTAAAAAGTAGGCTGAAAAATAATTACTCAAGTAAAGTATACACTAATCCAGCGTGAACTTTATGGGCGCTGCCATCTTGAATATCGCCATTACTGCGTGCCTGCGACTGTGACGAGTGACACTTGCCTGTGCTTTTCAATGAAAGCATCCTGTCAGAGAATGTCTAACAAGAGATCCCGCTCATGAAAGAAAATGTCAGGTGAAAGGGAACATTGGATCAATGATGTCAGACTGTGCCAAAACTTACCAATGAAGGTAATTTATCAACAACATAAGGTAAAGACGTGTATTAATGACAGCTAACCTCTGCAACAGCCGCCTATGGAACCAACGGGCTAATTTCTTAGCAGCCAGTCACGCAGTAATGGCGGTTTTGTGTTACTTCCGTGTTTCGCTGGATTAGTGTATAGATACCCAAAATTTCTACTTAAGTAAGGTAACAAAGTATTTGTACTTTATTACTTGACACCTCTGCCCAATAATAATAGTAATAATAATTAGGTAAAAATAATAGTTTCTGCTTTAGGGAGAAATCTCAGAATTCCCCTACAGCTAAAGTGGGAGCTATGTTTTTCGACTCAGTAGGCAAGCTTATGTGTGGAGACTTAAACTGTGAAGTTTGGCCCACTTATTGTATAGCAGTTAACAATTCTAGGTCCAATTAATTACATCCAACACAAAGTGTTATAGAAAGTATTACTGTGTGTTTCATTTAACTATTGTTCATGGTAAACATTTAATTAATTTAGGCTATGGGTGGTTTAGGTTTACATGCACTTTAGTATTCCGGTTATGAGGCTTATCCCGGTTTTGATCATATTCAGGATATGGTGTTTACATGAACACAGAGAAACCCGGTCATTAATATCCCTGTTTACATGACGAATAACAGTATTCCGGTTACCAACGCTAAAGTTCTATTAGCACTCCGTATCCCGGTTACTAATGTAATACGTGTTTTGCCTGAGAAACCGGCATAAGGTGTATACATGGAACAGTATCCCGGTTTCTCTGGGAGTACACCACCTAGCATAACCGGAATACTCGTAACCTGGATAAGGGCTTATCCGGGGTTCCGAAATCGGGGTATGATGTTTACATGTGCAAATACAAAACCCCGATCGTAACCGGGATACTAAAGTGCATGTAAACGCAGTCTATAGAACTACGTAATCCTTAATTGAGATTTCATTGAAAGTGATAGGTTGAACTTTTAAAAAGGGGTTTAAAAACTGTTTTTTGTACTTTCATTTTATTATGTCATACTGAACTGAATTCTAAGAGTTAAAAACAAAGGATGCAATAAATGTTTTGTGATGCTTGCATTGCATAGTATTTCATTTAGGATAAGCTATATCAAAGCAGGTAGAAGCAAAGCCATCGATATCTCAAAGTTGCGACACTACCGTTGACTCCCGTGAACAAACAATGGCGGCACTTCCGGGAACTATTCCATTGAGAATGAATGAATATAATACGACTTTTCTACATGACTTATAGTCGTGTGCATAATAATGCATTTTCATTGAGTAATGTATATGTATGTGGAAATGCAGTTTATAGTCATTTTCATCGAGTATTCACCGTAAATATTAATGCGATCGCTGCTGTCAATCCCGTAGTAAACCAGGGACCGAGGGAACTACTGAGTCTACCCACTAACCACGTGACCGCTCTAATCTGGCTTTAACATGGAAGTCAACGGTTGTCGCAACTTTGAGATATCGATGGCTTTGGGTAGAAGTAACTGTAGTCACTGTAGTCACATTTCTGAGGATTTACATATTTCCACCAGGGCAGTGGTAAAGACATTCTTCAGTGGAGGCACCACACTAGTTAATCAGGCTATCAACATCTTTTTACCTTTTCTTCTGTTATTACTATTCTTTAACTTTATGGTAGACAGTGAGTCCAGCAAATTGAGAACCTAGGATCCTGTTTATGTTTATGAATGTGACTCCAGTATATGTTGAGACATAAGGGTGGAAAAATAGGTTACATTTATATAATGCAAATGATTAAGTTGACAATGTCATTGAATATGTTGTACAAACAAGAAGAGCGAAATGGTAAACTTTTAAGAAATCATCATCCACATCATAGTTTGATGCTGTGTGGGGTTATGGACTTGACAGTTTTGCATGGAATTGCCCATACAGTATACATGTATATATATTAAGATTTGACACATTGCAGTTTTTTAATGCTGGGATTATTTATAAATCAAAGAATTGTGGGTAGATGTGGGTGAACTGTGCAACATGCAGTTTGTGGACAAGAGGCAGACGTAACAGACAGATATTTGGGTTTGAGGGGGTGGTGTGTGTATGTGTGAAAGTCTTCGTTGCTGGTGCCGTTGTGGGTCAACTCAGCAACATGCAGTTTGTGGACAAGAGGCAGATGTAACGGACTGACGCTCCTGTTTGGAAGAGGTGTGTGTGTGTGTGTGTGTGTGTGTGTGTGTGTGTGTGTGTGTGTGTGTGTGTGTGTGTGTGTGTGTGTGTGTGTGTGTGTGTGTGTGTGTGTGTGTGTGTGTGTGTGTGTGTGTGTGTGTGTGTGTCTGTGTGTCTGTGTGTCTGTGTGTCTGTGTGTGTCTGTGCCTTGTTGCCGGTGTACAGTATTTCTGAATATGAATGCTGTCTGGACAGGAAATGGCATAGCTTTTATCACATACAACCAATCCAAAATCGATTTCCTATTCAGAAACATTAACCAGTAACAGCCTGGTTGCTTTGACATATCAACACCAAATTTGATCCTATTACACCATTTGAACAGGTGAGTCGTCCTGTTTATTCTACCATCAATTTTAGGCTATAACACATTGCAACTTACTCAACAGTGAGTAAACAGCAGATGTTCCCTCAATACTCCTAACATTAATCGTATTTGTTCTAGAAACATGCCTAGTTCCTTAGGCTCCTTCCTTCTTTCAGTGGTTACGTGTTTCATGCTGGCTACACGTGAACAACTCATATATAATTCAATAGAGGTGTACATTTCATTTCCATACATCAAAGCGTTCGCCCATGGCAGCCAATCAAATTTGATGGCAAAATCTCCAAACAGGAAGTGAGGTCAAATCTCAGAAACCCTTTGAGGTGTCAAGACCATATTTGGTGGGATGATTTTTGACACCATCCAAAGTAGCCTCAGTAAATTTGGTGTAAATTGGCCACTAGGGGCGTCGCAATTAGCAAAAATGCATTTTGTCTCATATCTCTTTACCTCTTTGGGATGACATCCACATTTTTACATTGGAGGTGCTCTGGGACATACCACTGATGAACCTAGGCAACCCGTCACGTCATTGTAAGAATTCGGCAATCGAGGGCAACGCCACCAAACTCGAAGCAGCTTTGCGTCTTAGCCAAACTTTAGCGTTTTGACCTGAGGGCGAGCGGTCGCGTCTCCTACCGGAGCACTGTTGCGGCGCGTCGGAGCAAGCACACTTCGCACTTTCCCACCGGGAAATGAATCCTAGTTTTATTCACTAGGCTACTTATGTTTTTTTATACAACTGAAAATGTGTATATGCTACTGGTGCTGTGTTTAGCCAGTCTGAAATAATACAGTAATAATAAAATAAAAAATGTAACATTATATACAATGACACTAACAATAACAATAACACTTTATATACAATAACACAGGGATACTAGCAGAGAAACATTTCAGAAAATGTCCTCATCACCCTCTATCATGGCCCGATAGCTGGCCGGAGAAGGGTTGAAGTGATGCTGAGGTGGTGCTTGAGGTGGTGGAGGGTGGTGAGGTTGTGGTTGTGCATATATTGGTGAGGATGACAGAGTGTGTGGCAACCCCGCTACGAAGCGGGGTTACTGGCTTAGCTGGGTAACTTTGAGAGTAAGTTGATCACGTGTGGCGTAACTTCCCGGTTAACCCGTACTACGAAAGGTGGATAGGTTTTAACCGAGGTATGCTGCCATGGCAATTTACGCTGCATCTCAAACCTGCTCCGAGCAGGTTATGATCTTGGTTAACCCGAGCTTTGCGGTTAACCACACCCCACAATGTCGACGTAGGCTACTTGGAAGATACATTATTGGAGCGCAAATTGTAAGCGCCTCTCTTCGCAAGGCGAGGGTTTTTAAAGATCGCCAGAATATTTCTCCATATAATATTTTCTATGAAAGATAGCCTATACATTCTCAGCCGAGGGAATTTGTTGCATTTGTCAGCTGATCGAGGCAAAGTGGAGGCTATAAGCATTGGCAATATAACATATTTTCATAATTAAGAAATATTAATGCAAGCTATAACTAAGCCTATAAACCTGCTGCATGTTTTTGAGTTTCATTTTCACCTGCTGCCAGCGGCACTGCCGTTTCATCTAAAATGTTCACAGGATAGGCATACACTAAATCAGTCAATCGGGCTAAACATTCAATTATCCTTTATGAATATTTATTGATATACATGGCATGAATTGTGTTGCATCTGTAGGACTCTTATGAACTCAAAATGTATTTATTTCAACACATTTCAGACATTCCGCAAGCTATTAATCCTCCGTAACATAGGCTATTTAAGGAACATGAAATAAAACTTTACTTTCATATATCCGATCAGCAATAGCCTACGTTGCCAACAGCCTTGTCTTGCTTTGTTTGCTGCCGACGTATTTGATGTATCGTAAAGTGGGTTTTAATTCCTCGCAACTTTTTATAATCATTGCGCATTTCTTATCCGTTAAATAACGTGATCACGTCATCATTAAAAGTGGTGATTTGCGCTGCAACCCGCCCATTTTATGTGAACGCGCACCAACTCCGATGAGGCACCCGCCTCAACTACCCCGACATTATGCCTTGCATCAGCCGCTATAGCCATGTTTAGCGCACGGCCTATTCACTATTTCTTCGCCTCATACAAAGGCACTACACATAGTTATTCCTCACTTTTCAACATATGCATTTCATTTCTTTCTCTGTTCATTTCTCCTGTATGTGTGTACTGTATGTAATGTCTGTTCAAGCGCAAACTCGGTTCCCATTGTTCTTACTGGCGGGAATGCGCCCGCTTGCGTGACAGACGCGGTGCGCTCTGTCACAAAAGGATCATTGAATGTTTAGCCCCATTGACTGATTTAGTGTAGGCTATGCCTATCCTGTGAACATTTAAAGCCTACCTTACATTGCCAGACTTTGCAAAGATTTGGAAAAGATTTTTGAAAGACTACAGTCTCAGACCCTCTCACATCTAAAGACAATTCATTGAGTTTTTAGTCACAGACTAGTCACAGGCCAGTCTCAGATTAGGATTTTGCAAAGACTGTGGTCACTATTTACAAGACTGCTGCTAGATTCCTTCAAATTATTTCCATCGTGCACTAGGCTATACGTCATCATCAACAGGAACTCACATGATAGGCTACTCATATCAAAGTAATTTTTTCGCGTTTCTGCAGCATTGTTTGATAGTGTGACATCACTAACAGATATAGAGTTGTTCTGTCACGTAGAATAGCCGACTAATAAATTATAAGATATGAAATAACAAGTAATCATACAGGCTACAGCTGTCGCCTATTTTGCCCCTTCCGTTTTCGTGTTCGTCGACCGAGGTCACTATTGGTTTTTAATGTTCACGTCACTATTTGCATGAGCCACGACTGAAAAGACTTACGATAATATCAAACATGTTTGATATTGTCGTAACGGCAAAACTAGAAAAAGACTGACTCCGACGGACTTAAAACCGCTAAGATTGGCACCTTACACTAAACGATTTAGATGACGGGAGCGCGCCGAGATTCTAGTACAACTGGCAAGATTTCCGCCCGATTTTGGAAAAGTAGTCGCCGACTGTTAAAACAGACCAAAATCGTGCAATGTAAGCCAGCCTTTAGATGCAACGGCAGTGCCGCTGGCAGCAGGTGAAAATGAAACTCAAGAACATTCAGAAGGTTTATAGGCTAAAGCTTGCATTAATATTTCTTAATTATGAAAATATGTTATATTGCCAATGCTTATAGCCTCCACTTTGCCTCGATCAGCTGACAAATGCAACGAATTCCCTCGGCTGAGAATGTATAGGCTATCTTTCATAGAGAATATTATATGGAGAAAGATTCTGGCGGTCTTAAAAAACTCTCGTCTTGCGAAGAGAGGCGCTTACAATTTGCGCTCCAATAATGTATCTTCCAAGTAGCCTACGTCGACATTGTGGGGTGTGGTTAACCGCAAACCTCGGGTTAACCAAGATCATAACCTGCTCGGAGCAGGTTTGAGATGCAGCGTAAATTGCCATGGCAGCTAGCCTGGCACGCCCTCCCAGTGACGCAACGCCTTCAGGCTTTTGCTGCTGGTCTGGTCAACTGCTCATTGAGAAGGATTTCTGAGTTCCCGAAATCTGCGGAACTGCCCCCTTTGGTCGAGAACCAATCAACTTTGAGCAGCTCCAACGGCTCTGGTAGAGGCGTGTTCAAGGCAGAGGAAAGAGTGTTGTTATTGGTTTAAACTCGGCAAACCGCTTTCTGACATCTACCAGTAGCAAATCGAGGCACTTAAAGGAGGCGGGTCAACCAGCGCTTGCAAGAAACCGTGTTAGTACAGGCTGTTGGTCAGACTAAAGTCTCGCAGAGCCTTTGAAAGTCGATGGTAATCAGGCTACATGGCAGCATACCTAGGTTAAAACCTATCCACCTTTCGTAGTACGGGTTAACCGGGAAGTTACGCCACACGTGATCAATTTACTCTCGAAGTTACCCAGCTAAGCCAGTAACCCCGCTTCGTAGTACAGGCCCCTGGTCTCAGTTGGGCGCTGAACAACATGTTGTTGTAAGAATGACAAAGCCATCAGCAACCACTTCTGCTTGCTAGTCAGCGGTTTCTCCCCATTCCCACTGGGTTTGGCCTTGATCAGCTTTGAATACTGAGTTCGCAAGGAGGTTGCTCTTGTCTTTATTTCTTCCACTGTAAACATTGAGCAAGAAATACTGTAATATATTGCAAATGTGGCTGTTTAACACACCACACACACATACACGCACATCAGAGATAATCTTTATAATCACAGTCTTTTTGTAGTAAAGTACACTATCATAACTAGCCTACTATTGTTATTAATCATTTGAAGATTTGGAAGCAGGGGAATGCTAAGTAATATTAATAAGTACAGTAATGCATTAACTTGATGAAAAAACACAACTATTAATGTTTTGATTCCTGAGGGTCTAAAAGCTTTCCAACGATGTGGAGCATGTACTTCGTGATAGGCTAAAATGACAGTAAGAGGGGGCGGGGGTTGTAGCCTACAGTAAACCTGATACCGGGGTTTGTGATGCTTTTCACCCTTCTCACAATCATGACAAGGTTAAATATTTAGCTTGATAAAGTTGTTTAACTCGGTTAAAATCCGTCCGGGCATTGTCCTGCTTTGGGAGCAGTGTTTTTGGCTTTAGCTTAGCACAGTTGCTGTAAATGAAGGGTGTCAGTTAGCACGCCCTCCAAAAAAAGTGACCGAGACATCTACATTTTTTTCTAAATATATCTTGGGAGCAATGTGTTCAAAACGAGTACACATCATAATGCAAAATCAAACGAGGTTATTACCTGGGCAGATATTTACATGGAACTATATTCAGCCTCATCACAGGCGAAGCACCGCTAAATAGGCGCAAAGTTCTCAAGCAGCAGCACTTGAATGAATCCCATCCCGTGAAGTTCCAGTCGAATCAGGAAGTTAGGAGTTTTCAAGTACTACGTGCTATGGCTACTTGAGACTAGCTGTGCTTCGCCTGTGATGAGGCTGAATATAGTTCCAAGTAAATATCTGCCCAGGTAATAGCCTTGTTCGATTTAACATTATGATTTGTACTCGTTCTGAACACACGTCTCACAAGATATATTTAGAAAAAAAAATTAGATGTCTCGGTCACTTTTTTTGGAGGACGTGCTAACTGACACCCTTCATTTACAGCAACTGTGCTAAGCTAAAGCTAAAAACGCTGCTCCCAAAGCAGGACAATGCCCGGACGGATTTTAACTGGGTTTTTTTCACTGTTCTAACTCTGGGGGTGACCGAGACTGGCTTAATTTCATTTTTGGGTGGTGTATTCCTGCATAGATGACCATAAGGCTTCAGGATGAGCTAGCCGTTGTGATTAAGGTTAACGTAGGCCTACTTACCGGGTACATCCATTGTAGTTGCAATCTCTCTCCAACTTTTTTCTTTATCGGTCCTGTTGTGGTAGGTCTTCGAAGAAATGTTAAACAAACAGTCGTGTTGCTGCCACAACTCCACCAGTTGGTCCTCCATTTCGGAGGTCCAAGAAATCTTTGTATTTATCGGTGCCATGTCTGTTTAACCCTCTAACCGCCCGGGTTTTTTTGGATTTTTGCATAAAAAATTGAAAAGGCCATGGCTTGAAAGTGGTCAGAGATAAAGTCCTACTGTAAATGTGAAAATCATTGAGTATGAACTAAAGTTTATAAAGGGAGTAAATTTACTCATCTAATTTGCATATTATGACGTCACAGGATGGCAATAGCGTCAAAATATGCACATTTCAGTAAATACTGATTGTTGAACACATTTGAGCAGTTTTACTTTGATTTGTGTAATTTCTCCGACATAACAAATAAACAGGACCACAGCCACATGTAAACCAACAATAGTAAACTATTAGTATTATCACAATCCCTATGTTACTATATAATAAAGTAGCCTGGTCAAATCAGTTCCTATCGCGGATGACTTTGTAGTTCTATTTTTACTAGACCTGCTGTCTGTACCATGTCAATTACAGACACTATCATCATGATTATCACTGGCACCAAGCACACCATGCTTATTTGAACCCTTTGGTCAACATTGACGTACAAACGCAAAGACCCACCTCCATTCACAGACGCATCTTGACTGTCACTGCCAATGAACGACCGATCATAATCTCCAAAAGGCAGATATTCTCCTTCAGAATCAGAGTAGGTGAATGGCAGACCCAAGACTTCATAACACACGACTTTGTTTTTTAACATTTGCCGTTTTTCTGCTTCAATTTGTGCATAGCGATCGCGCATTTCACTTCCGCGTTATAAACAGGAAATGCGTCTTTTTTTTTTGCTTCTCGCAAGTAATACAGGCACTTCCTGAAAACTTTTTTACTCGAATTTGGGCTTGAATCGAAGCTCTGGATGTCTGCCAACTAGTGGTGGAGAGTACAAAGGCGATTTGTCACCCTACTCGGATCTACCGTCTGTTTTAATCAGTGATGTTGCTTGTCGCCGTACGGCGCCTTGGGCGGTTAGAGGGTTAAGTGTAGAAGACTATCAGCTGCTGCCGGCCAGTACTTCGAGCCATCACCATGGCAACGCGTCAGTCAGCTGATGTCAGTCACTGTGCGTGCTCGGCTGCCCTCGGAACACACCACACACTACAGGATTTTCAGTCGCAAATATTGAACATGTTTAATATTTACGATCATCGGCGCCGACCGTTTTCCGTTACGTCATAAAGGCTATTATCGGGATAATTTGACTCTTAACACACCACACACTGCAAGAGAATCTCATAAGATAATCTTAACCCTTTAGGCGCCAGAGGTTTTTTCCAAAAACATTCAATTTTGACATATTAATTTCAAAAGGCTTTAACTTAAAAGTGATAAGAGATAGAGACTTTCTGTAAATCAGAGAAATATTAAGGATGACCCAAAGTTTATGTAGGGATTAAATGTACCCAACTAATTTGCATATTATGACGTCATAATGACATCATATGGTGGCGGCCATCTTGATTTTTGAATTTTTATGATTTTTTTATATTATTATAAAAATATTAATATTATTATTATTCATATTTTTTGCTGAGAGACATACACATCACCAGGACATGAAAACACAAAAAGAACAAACATTGTACCATACTGAATGGTCAGGGAAATAGTAAATCATCATAGGCTACTAATAGCAAGATGATGGGAATGATGATGATGCTGCAAATTTATGTAGCAGGCCTTTTGCCATAGAGATAATGAATCCCTGTTCATACAGGTGACACTTCTTGTAGTGTTTCATGGTGTGGTACCTCTAATTGCAGGGCACAACACAAAGGCCCACCACACACTGCCTACACCTGTATTTTGTCTGACTATGGCCTTTAGATCTGCCACTTTGAGTTTTTTTTTTAAATTATTATTTTTAGTTGACAGACATTCACATCACAAGGACATGTAGGCCTACACACAAAAAGAACACACATTGTGCCATACTAAATGGTCAGGGAAATAGTAAATCAATAGTGTAATAAATAATAAATGGAAAGATGATGGGAATGCACATTTCTGTAGCAGGCTTTTTATTGTAAATATAATGAATCCCTATTCATCCAGGTGACACTTCTTGTAGTGTTTCACGGTACTTCTCAATGCAAGGCATAACATAAAATCCCACCCCACACTGCCCACCTGTTGCTTATTGAGTCTGACGACAGCCTGCAGTAAGGTCTGCCGCGCGCACCTCCCGAGTGGAGAAAATCAGCATGGCTGTTCTTTCTCATTCTCCTTGCAACTGCCTACACTGCTGCTACGTTTCCCCAAGCTATCCTATGGACACTTCGACCTCGTCTAACACATCTATTGATATTAGACAAAGGCTCCACTACATTACCGTCCTCCTCCGATTATGGAGAGGCACACGGTCACTGTCGAGGGAGCATGGCTAGCCCGACATAAAACAAAAAAAAAAACACACATTGCACCGGCCATAAGCTTTCGTTCTCCACACAACTAACACGTAATGAGGGTCTGCTAACTGTTTCACGATATGCCTACTTCTCATTGCAAGGCATAACATAAAAAAATCAACCCACACTGCCTACCTGTTGCCTACTTTGTCTGACGGCAACCTGGATCTGCCACGCGCGCCTCCCGAGTGGAGTGGATTTCGTTCTCATTCTCATTGCAACTATACTGCTGCTACGATGCCCCACAGTTCTCCTATGGACACTTCGACCTCCATACCGACATACCCAATAGTCTTAGACAAATTCTCCATCACGTTACCTGTCCTCGCAATTATGGAGAGGCACAATGAAAACGAAAGGGCGAAATGGCTGCCGCGATAAAAAAGACAGTGCCCCGACCAACACGGTCGTTCTCTACACAAATAACACGTCTGATGAGGGTCTTCTAACTTCCCTATGACCACCTAGACCCGTGAAATAATGTTCCTAACACTGACATTGGGCAAAGGATCCACGTGTGTGCTTGGTGTAGGACTTATCTCTCACATTGCAGCTTCAGCATTGCTAGGCGGAGACGCGTGTGAATAAACAAATCCTCGTCATCTTCTGAAGGCAGATATTTTCCTTCAGAATAACTGTCAGCGAACAGAAGACCCAACACTTCATTCCTGGTAAACTTTTTCCATGTGTTTAGACGATTATCTAATGCTAATACTCATTTACGTTCACAATACCGCTCTGATACAATGGCTCACAAGCAAGCTAGCTCAGCTGATATTTCGCACGAGTTTAAAGTGCCCTTGCTCGAATATTTTGTATAGAAGCATGACGTAATTCTGAGTCGGGGACGTAGTATGACATGTCTGCCAACTAGTGGCAGGGAGTTTGAATGAAATTTGACACCCTGTTTGACAAAATCGGCCGTCTTAAACAGTACCGCATCTTGTCGACTTAACTCGACCGTGGCGGTTAAAGGGTTAAGAGCTTAAGATAATCGGCCGTTGTCTGTCTTTGGTCGGAAGGGGGAAAATCGGGGCTAAATCAGCCCGATTATCTTTATGTGTGTACCCCCCTTTAGGCAATTTCATGAACATGTCCATGTTGACTTAGGCAATTTCACAACTTCAACTCTGTGAAGAATAATGCAATAACAGACAAACTAAACATACTGTGAATTTATTTTTATTTATTTATTTATTTGTGAATTTAAAATAGCCTATCAATACACTACATTTTAAAACATTTTCAATTATGTATCCTGTCCCATCTCTCCTCTCCCATCATCTTGATTTCTCTTGCTCATTGATGATAGCCTAGAAATCTAGACGCCCCTAGCGGCAGCAAATGTAATTTGGCTGGCCGGGCAGTCTACGCACGATCCATAGAGTTTAGGAGCTGAGAACTGGAAAATCAAGCGATCCAATCACAGCGTGTATAAAGTCGGTGGGCGGGCTTAACATAATGGTGACTGACATGTGACCAGAAGTTGCGACGGTAACGCATCCTGCTATTTGAAAACAAGCAGATGATTTGTTTAGCGTTATCCTATTGCGTGGAGAGGGAAGGTTTTACGCAGCCTGCTACTTGAAAACAAGAAGATGATTCGTTCAGCATTATCCTATTGCGGAGATGGAATTTGAAAAACAACTGTTATCCCACCCCTCCGATTGAGCCCTGACTACGGTGAGTTCCCAGACCCTACATCTTGATGTGGGTCTGGCTCGTCAGGCTACATTGATGAGGCAAATGGTCGAAGAAGTGATGACACTCAACAGGCATGACGGGCTTCATTGACTGGAGGTCCTGGAACTTCCTTTGCTTGATAGGCAGAGCAGAAGGAAACATCGTAACCCACACCATTGGCTAATTTGGTACCTGTATTCGCTGTGGCAGTTCTTCCCATTGAGTGCCTGCAGTAAACGACAGCTTGAAATGAACCTTGCCTTCACGGCTGTATTGAAGAGCCCGCAAGTCATGCACAGTTGGATCTCCAGCCTTTTTTCCTGGTCTGATGCTTGGGAAGTAAGTTCCAGCCATTTTCAGGAAATCAACATGCTTGAGCACCTTAACATGGTAGGGTGCTGTACTAATTCTCGCTGTCTGCATAATGATGACATAGTCTCTTGGGGTGAAGACATCTGTACGAATTTTGCGCTCAATGGTAGAATGCATGCTGTCACACTCCATTTGAGTGTGTCCAGCAACAAGGTACATCAGAGTAATTTCAACCCCATACTTTTTGGCAAGCTCACATAAGGCATTTGCCACGCATGTATTACGATTCTGGTATCCACACCCATCACTCCACAAAATGATCTCCTTGAGTGTTGGATTCTCTTTGATCACACGTTCAAAATGTTGATACTGGATGTATGCAAACACCTCGCTAGTCAGGTTACCCTCTGACTCATCCCAAATGTAGCAGTATCCATCCTTTGTTTTCAAGTTAAACAGGGTAAAGTTGTGGACCTGCAGTCTGGTCTTGTAATAGACTGCTTGCTTGAGTTTTTGGACACAGCAGCACGGCTTGCATGTCCATTGTCCAAACAGACCTCTCATTGCAGGCTTGTCCTTGCTTGATCTTTCAAGAGTACATGACCATCATATTTGGCCTGACTAATATTACCATGCTTAAATGACACACAGACATCACATTGATCTTTACGTGGGATGAATACAGAGTATTTCTTTTCATGAAACATATTTGTGAAATACTGTATTGAAACAGCCCGCACTGCAGCACTTGCAGCTGCTTGTTGGTAATCACGATGGAACTGGGCAATGGTAGTGCCAGAGTGAAGGAACTTCATGTCTTTGTAACTCGCCGTACTTCTGCAGTAGTGTGAGTCGACTGTGGGCAGGTCTTTCAACCAGTTTATGATAAAGTCCCTCTCATCTGTTTCAAGCCTTGCACGTGGGCCACTCTTTGGTCCAAATTTCGACACTGTTGCTTGTTGGTCAGGATCTGGGATGACAGGATCCTTGCTCAGCCATTCTCTCATGCTTGACAGAGAGACTGTCAGAAGCATGAGAGATGCAAAAAGTGCCTGGCACACTTTGATAGCCTGTCCCTCTTCAGGTTTCAGATGGTAGACAAGTGATGTATTGCGGCGGGATCTCTCCTCAGCCACTTTCCTTTGTTTGATATCTACCTTTGTGACTAATGTGGTGATATATATCTGACGCTCTTTCCAGGTGTTCATTGCCCAAAACCTCTCAAATATGAACTGCCGCTGCTCCTCTGTAATGCTTTGACAGTGTCGAGTTGACGCTTGCTGGCAGAACTTAGTCCTAGGCCTATCTGAAATTACAGGTCTGTCATAGCCTGCAAATCAACATTAAAGGAACACGCCACCCCCAGGTGAAATTGGGTCACTCCCCGCAGTCCCTAGAGTTGGGTGCGTGAGCCAAAGCATTTCGTAGCCGACCCAGGCACTGCACTAATCTAGAAACGGCCCGTTAGCCTTACCTTAGCATAGTCGCTGTATTCCAAAGTGTCCAGCTAGCACAGGGGTGTCAAACTCATTTTCACCGAGGGCCACATCAGCCCAATGGTTGCCCTCAAAGGGCCAGATGTAACTTCTAAGATTTGTAGCACCAGCCACAAAATCTTTAGCATCGGTAAAACTTCTAAAATCGAGAAGAGCAAAAGGTATCAGACATGTTCTTTTTTATTATTGTTATGTTTTGTAAAAACAAAACACCACTGTCAGTTCCATACAGTTTGACTTTTCAATGAGGGTCACTGGTCAGTCAGGAAGAGATCATGCCATGGATTCTTTTTTTTTTCCATATTTCTGAGTTTTTAGATTCGAGTATATTCAACTTTACTGTCATTGCACGAGTGAAATACCAGTAACGAAATGCAGTTTTGCGTGATGCAAACGAGTAGGCTAACTGTCATGTCAAAAAGTGCATCCATATGAAATGCGTCACTAGCCTACACCGTTCCATACACATACAGTAGAAGCGAACGGTCCCGGTGGACTTTTTCTTTGAAGTTTTAAAGTTGAAAGGTGTTGTGTGGATTCTATGTTGTTCATGTTAAACTGAAATGAAAATGCAAAGCAACGGGGCGATTACTACAAACTTCTAGCATACCTCTGCTTGCCTGATATGAATGCACCTCTTCTCGGTCAGAATAGGCTTATTTTCGCTTTTGGCCAAACAATCACTGCTCGATTAGCAAGGATTTGGATCTGGATTTTTTTGGATAATAGGACTACACACAATTATACATGCCTTTTAAACGTAGACGTAAACGTATCACGTAGTTTACAACTTACATCGATTCCCCTCTCAAAGAAGCACACGCACTTCAAACAATCATGCGTTTCACAGGCAGGCTAAACCGAGCGAGTAATTTAGGCGCTCCGTTCGCTAAAATAGTTTAGAATAGGCCTACTGGTCTATTTTGTTTTCACACGTACAAGTTGCTATCACATCTGATGTAGCCAGTTGCACTGATCATAGAGGAAGGTGGTTGATGTTGCCTCCCTGTCAGTCTCACATGCGTGCATTGTATTGCAGTGTATTGCCTATACGCAAAAACTGTATCGGACCTTTAAAGCTCTAGCGGGCCACATACTGTATCAGACCCTTAAAGCTCTCGCGGGCCATATGAAATGACGTGGCGGGCCGCATCTGGCCCGCGGGCCTTGAGTTTGACACCTGTGAGCTAGCATGTCGTTGGAAAAGTGGATCAAATAACTCAAGATTTTTTACAATTATTTCTCGTAACCTGTACATTCACATCGAGTGCAAATATCAATGCAAATTCACGCGAAGGTATTTACTAGACCAATTCAGATGTGGAGCTATTTTCGGGCATAGCACCGGCTAAGCACAGCTGCCAGGCGCAAATAGCCTGACGAGCCAGACCCACATCAAGATGTAGGGTCTGGACACTCACCGTAGACAGGGCGCAATCGGAGGGGTGGGATAAACAGTTGTCTTTCAAATTCCCTCCCCGCAATAGGATAACGCTAAGCGAATCATCTTGTTTTCAAGTAGCAGGATGTGTAACCTTTCCTCTCCACGCAATAGGATAACGCTAAACGAATCATCTTCTTGTTTTCAAATAACAGGATGCGTTACCGTCGCAACTTCTGGTCGCATGTCAGTCACCATTATGTTAAGCCCACCCACCGACTCTATACACGCTGTGATTGGAACGCTGGTGCTGGGGGTTCTCAGCTCCCTGGCTCAATGGATCGTGCCTAGACTGCCCCGCCAGCCAAATTACATTTGCCGCCGCTAGGGGCGTCTAGATTTCTAGGCTAAGGCGCAAAGACACCACACAATAAAGCTGGAGAATCCACTGCTGACAGCGGATGCATATCTTCAACCAATGAGGCTACTCTTCCATAAGCAGGGGTGCACATAACTATTTCAGTGAGCTACTCAGGTGAGTACCAGGAGATGGTGTTTGGTACTCACCCCATGTGTCGCGTGATCTTAATAAGCGCAGTCATCCTCACTGTCCTCCTCAGTGTCGCCACCACTATCCTCTTCATTGTCGTTCCCACTGTCCTCTGCTTCAGTTTCCTGCATGGTAGATGATGAAGATGCTGCAGATGCACCTGCCTGTCCTTGGTTGAGCCTCCGATTAGCTGTCTCCATCCACAGGTCAACAGCTGGCTTCGGGTCAAAGGTCTCTGTGGTCAGCTTTGACAGGTGAATGTGCATCAGGGCTGAGAGACGAGCAGGTGACAGACGAGATCTGTACTTGGTTTTTATTATGTTGAGATGTGAGAATCCCCTCTCACAAGCTGCACTGCTTAAAGGCAGTGTAAGAGACAGCTTAACCACCTTGTTGATGTTGGAGTAAGCATCTGTGTTACTTGTATTGACTATTTGGACTAAGTCATACACAGAAGAGGCTTTGAGGCGTTTTCCTGCCTGCTTTAAGCGCATCCATTCTGTCACAGTGGTGTCTTTGTCAAGTTGCAAGGTGGCCTCATATTTCTTGAGAATGCTGCAAACTGTTGTGTTTCCAAAATTGTGGAGGTCTCTCATTTCCTGAGGCCATGTTGAAGGGTCAAATACTAAAAAATGATCACATGACTTGAGGGAGTCATATCTCAGTTCAAACTCTTCAATTAACCCCCTGAGTAAGTTTGTTTTGTCTCTGTCAGCATCAGCATTAAGGCTGGCTTACATTGCACGATTTTGGCCTGTTTTAACAGTCGGCGACTAAATTTCCAAAATCGGGCGGAAATCTTGAGAGTTGTGCTAGAATCGCAGCGCGCTCTCGTCATCTAAATCGTTTAGTGTAAGGTGCCAATCTTAGCGGTTTTAAGTCCGTCGGAGGCAGTCTTTCTCTAGTTTTGCCGTTACGACAATATCAAACATGTTTGATATTATCGGAAGTCTTTTCAGTCGTGGCTCATGCAAATACTGACGTGAACATTAAAAACCAATAGTAACCTCTCGCGAACACGAAAACAGGAAGGGGCAAAATAGGCGACAGCTGTAGCCTGTATGATTATTTGTTATTTCATTTCTTATAATTTATTAGTCGGCTATTCTACGAGACAGAACAACTCTATATCTGTTAGTGATGTCACACATCAAACAATGCTGCAGAAACGCGAAAAAAATACTTTGATATGAGTAGGCTATCATGTGATTTCCTGTTAATGATGACGTGTAGCCTATTGCACGATGGAAATAATTTGAAGGAATCTAGCAGCAGTCTTGTAAATAGTGACCCACAGTCTTTGCAAAATCCTAATCTGAGACTGGCCTGTGACTAGACTGTGACTAAAAACTCAATGAATTGTCTTTAGATGTGAGAGGGTCTGAGACGGTAGTCTTTCAAAAATCTTTTCCAAATCTTTGCAAAGTCTGTCAATGTAAGGTAGGCTTTAGAAACAGTGTGTGACCTGTGGCCTTCACCCTCACCATCAAGCAGAAGTGTGAACTGTCCAATGGCCACCATGAGTTCATCCTTACATTCTCCAATGGTCAGCTTTTCCTTCTGAAACCTAATGGATGTGGTCTTCAAAATGTTGCCAATGTCAAGCATATGCAACAGAAAGCACTGAAAACGCTCTGTGCATAAATGCTGCAAGTCACTGTTATCACTTGTAACCAGTTGCATTTTAATGGCTGGCAATAGTCTTGATATTTTTAACAGTGTTTCATGTCTCCATGCAGACCATCTGATATTATGAAACTTACCCAGTTTCACAAAAGAGATCCCATTTTCTTCACACAGATTCTTCAGCGCAGCCGTTTTTTTTGCTCCTCCTTTTTGTAAATAAAACTGCAGTAGCTTGATCACCGAGCGATTAAATGTCTCACAGTATGGGACGTTGCGATCAGCTGTTTTAGCGCAGTTCTCCAGTGTGTGTGCTGTGCACAGAATATGCACGAGAGAGTCTCCAATCGCAACAAGTTGTCGGAGTTTCGGCACAACGCCGTTGTAGATACCGACGTTGACAGCAGCCCCGTCTGTGCACACAGCGACCAACTTTGTTGTCCAGTCATCCAAGCCTGTGTCCTGGAAAAGTCTCGCAAGTCCGTTTGTTATGGCCTGCGCGGTTCGGTCAGCACCTAATTCAATCAGTCCAATAAAGTCCGAGCTAAACTCTCCGTTGCTGGACACAGACACAATGTAAACTATTTCCTGCTCAGTTTTTGTGATGTCCTCAGATCCATCAAAAAGCAGCCCCCAAAATTCAGCAGACTGCAACTTGGCTCGTAACTTAGGGTGACCAGACGTCCTCTTGTCCCCGGACATGTCCTCTTTTTGAAACCTAAAAATGTGTCCGGGCTGAATTTCAGAATCGTCCGGTATTTTGTTATTCTAGCCTAACGTGTTTTCAACGAATTTGCATTGCTCTCTCTTTCATTCACATAGTCGGCTAATCACGCCCTCCCCCTACAGTTCGCTTTGCATTGAGTTGAAGTGTAGAGCCTTACCTTAGAGCTACCGTCATTGGTCGATATTCTCGACCTAAACATTTAATTGGTTATTCACCTCATCAGTGCACACTTCCTTGTTTACCACTGGCAACGCGTGGCATTTTCAGCCATGCCGAAACACAAGTGCAATTTCACAAACGTAATTTCCATGTTTTCGTCTCGGTCCAGATCAATGCAAAGCATGCAGTTTAGAGGACTGAAAAGTATCAGCCATTGGACAACTTTTCAACTTTAAAAATGTCTCATTTTGTGCATTTTTTTAAAATTATTTTTGTTTTACTATTGTTGTGACTATACTTTACATTGTATAGCCTACAAATGTATAGTTTGTTTTTGCACATTTAAAACTTTCAACTACAAAATAGCCTTTTGAGGCAGTGTTTTTCTGTTAGTGTTGGGCCGGCCAATAAAGCCCATTATCATATATCACCATGTATGTTCACACAATTGTATGAATGCACGTGTTCATAGGTGCATAGCCTATGTGACCCAAATACCCCCCCCCCCCCCCCCCCCGAAGTGTCCTCTTTTTTGCAAACTCAAATCTGGTCACCCTACGTAACTCCCCGCTGATGGTGCAAGCGATGCTCTGCATGATCCGTGTGCCCCCCTCTCGTGAATGATATGCACCTCCGACATTAACTCCTAGCCGCTTCAGTAAAGGAATATCCTCAGAGTAGGAAGACATGGGACGTGCGTGTTTAGCTTTATGGAAGGCGAGGAGAAAAATATTAAACAGAGCTTGCCGCTGTTCTTCATTCAACTTATCTCGCCATCTGGCTAGTGGGCGACTGGACATTTCTTCTCGGCTAGCTTGTTTATTAGCAATGGCTTGCGCCACATTCGTGTGCTCCTTGCTCTTTTCATGTTTGTCAAATAAAGGATGGTTGAAATTCGTGGAGCCTTTATAAAATGCACTTGTTTTGTCTGCTAGTTGTGGATTTGAACGGCAAATCTTACACCACATTTCAGTGCGCTCATCGTTAGCTTCAAGCCACTGCACATCTTGTAACCACTTATCTGAAAAAAGTATTTTCTTCGACTCTGGCTCCAGTTGGCGTTTCTTTGTAGGTGGCGGCGAAATGCCAAAGAAACTGCTTAACGTCTGTTGCTTTTTAGACATCTCTGGCAGTAGTTGACAAGCAGCATGTACTGTAATGTTTGGTTAGATGATGGGATCGGTGAAGTACGCAAAGGCGCCAATTGACCCTTCCAGAGCCACGCCCTAAAACCGCCACAGGCCAATCGTGGCTTAGCAACCCGTAACTAGGCAAGCAAGGCCTGGCAAGCTTTCGAGTTTTTGCCATGTTAACCTATGGAGACTGCACAGCCTGTGGGCCATTAAGGGCATTTATTTGGATGTGTGGTGCCCCCAAACACGTGAAATCACGGTGAAATAACATGTTGAACTATAAAGACATGATATAGTTTGAAATACGTATTTTTCTAACTTTACATTTTGCATAGCCTATTGCGTGATATTTCCATAACCGCGAGATACGTTTCACGATGGCGGCAAAACAGACATTCAACGAGACGTATGTATAGCCCGTCAGCAATTCTGTCTAAAATAATATCTATTTGAAGTACCAATCATGTTATGTTGTCAAATATTGACGTTATGGAAGTATAGCTTAAAACGTTATGCTAGTTTTGTCCCCCGGCGGTTTCATTCGTACTAGCCTGGAGGAACCATCGAAAACAACGCGTACCTTAGACTTTTGCTTGAATAACTCATGAACGGTTTTGTTCAGAGCTGAAAATGCAACTGTAGTTGACAGAGGACAGATGTAGCTCGCTAGTGACCAAATATGAGCTTTCAGTGTGGTGCGATTGTGGCATTACCAGTAGGGGGTAGCAGACTACGCCACCCTGGGAATTGCACCCAGGGAGATATCAACCAATAAATACACAATTAGAATTTAGCACACAAGTTCGTTGACTAAGACACCAGAGGCAGAGTTCCAATAATAGGTTGTCTTTATTACAAGGATAAAAATGTCAAACATACGAGACAACAAACAAGACAAGTTTCAATCATACCATGGGAGAGGAGCGTAGACAAGTTTATCAGGGCTGAGGCTTACCAGCAGGGGGCGAATTGCCAGGAGATGGATCCCAAAAACACCAGCCAGGCACTCGTGCTTGCACATACACACCTCAAAAAACAAGATATAGCACAATAGCAAAAATAAGTAGAAATCCCATTCAAGGGGCACACGTGAACCACACGCACAAAGGAAAAGGGGACACCTCCCCCTAGAGGATGTAACTGCCTCCCTGCCTGGAGCACTCAGCACCTAAGAACAGAGAAGAGGTGAAAACCAGACAACCATACACGCACAGCCAACACATGCACAACCAACACATGCACAACCACATGCACCACGAACTCATGCACAACAAACACATGCACAACAAACACATGTACCACAAACACATGCACAACAAACACATGCACAACAAACACATGCACAACAGACACATGCACGACCCACACGCAGACACAATGCCAGAAGGATAGATGTATTGGGCGGCTAAGCGGACCACTGATGATCCGCAGCAAATTCAAGATGGCCTCCCACCAGTGCTAGTATCCAACGCACAGCATGCAGCAAATCAAAAGAAACAAAAAAGAAAGAAAACCAAAATATAAGGACAAAGGGTGGCCTGCAATGGGATCACTAGCGATCTACAGCAGTTACAGAAGGCCTCCCACCAGTGTCAAAAACATAAATCAAAAGAGAACAAGACAATGACCAACATACAAGTAGAGAAAATAAAGAACAAAGAAAACCAACAGACAGACATAAATCAGGCTTCAATGGTTACATACGTGATGGCCTACTGGCTATCCACAGCTATGACGGGCCTCCTGCCAGGGGTTTAACATGTAGGTAATACAAGGCTAAGGCCAAACATTAAGCCAGATTCCTGAAGCTACCCACGTTTTCCCCAGGGCACAAATACACTCGCGCACACACACGTACACATAAATCCACTCACAGACATGCGTTCGTAATGACACCGACAAGTTACAACACACACGGACAAGACAACATTTGTATCGAACTGTGGTTGCCGACGTCTTCGCCGTTATCTTCAGAGTAGTGGCCCGGTCAGGGCAGATATCGCCTCGGTGTAAGCAACGAATATGGCAAAAACAGCAGGAGACACAGATAGCCTACGACCCGAAGTACCTAAAAAGGCATACAGGACACCTCATTATTGCTAAACACAATGCTAAAAACAAGGGCAATAGGAATCCATGCAAGGAATACATACCAGGAAGTTGACAGCTTCCCACTTAGTCAGCGGCGAGCTCACGAAGCTCCGCTGAATGTTTGCCTCTACAATCCACGGACATTGACAACCAGCACCAAAACCACTAACCCAGACCGAACACCGCCAAGCAACAGATGAAAGCGCTGCAAAGCCACCACAGCAAGTAACAAAGCATCAGTCACTATACTACAAACAATTTAACCATAGTCCGAGCATACAGAGGAAGAGTGTACATACCGGTAGAAAGTCGACTGGAGGGGCAAAACAGGAAGTCACATGGAGACCAATCACGGCGTCTGCCAACATAAGGCTACTCCAGACTAAATAGAACGGCAACGCACACCATTGGCTGTGACCGCCCTAATCATTAGGAAGGGCTCAGGCCGTGCGTCTCATCACAATCTACCCCCACCTTTTCAGTCGGCGTCCCGACGATAGGCAGGCTAGCAGCTACATCCGAACCCTCAGGCCGAAGAGCAGCACTGACTAAACTTGAATCCGGGCCGCTAGGACATATCCGCTGCCGGCTTGCTGCCTGGGGTAAATGGTGGAGGTTTGAATGCTGGCCTGCTTTGGCTCTCTCTGTCCGGCGTGGACAGGAAGTGGCTGGGACCACTGGGGATGGCACTGACACACTGGTCTCTGCTTGATCTAAATTATCCACTGCCAGGACAATTGGTGTACCCCCAGTATGGGCATCCCTGCTAGTACTAGGCTGACCATCTAGAGTAGGGGAGGGACCTACTGGGATACAGGTGTCTAACGTAGTGGGGCTCTGTCCAGCAGGTGATGTTAGTGGTTCCTCTGCTGGGGGATCAGTATGCTCAGCCTGGGGGGGTAGGCTGGCGGAGGTAACGGGTGTCTCCACTGGATGCAGCATCAGTGCCGGGGGCAATAATGCCAAGTCGCTATCAAAGTCTTCCTCCCTCGCCACAACAGTCTCCTCAACCGGTGGACTAATGTGAGGAGGACCAACTGGTGCATTGCTTCCCACACGGGCTTTAAGGAGACCTCGATGTACCTGTCGCACTTTGCTCCGATCAGTCACAGGGGCAATGGTGTATACAGCCCCGTTGGCTGGGGGGGCTCTGATAACCTCATACACCACCGGGCTCCAAAGGTCCTGAATCTTATGGCAGCCTCTCATGCTGTGGTTACGGAGGTAAACCAACTGACCTATTACCAGCGCTAGGTCTTTAACCTGGCGATCATGGGCTTCTTTACGTTTACCAGCTGCGGCCTGAAGCCGGCCTTCAGCTCCCTGAAAGGCAACTTGCAACCTGGCTTGGTGTTCCTCAATCCAATCATGCACTGTCCCTGCCACCGGGTCTGGTACTGTTCCTAGCAAGAAGTCAAGCGGCAGGCGGGGTTCTTGGCCAAACAACAGAAAGTAAGGGGATTCACCAGTTACTGCATGCGGAGTAGTGTTATAACAAAACAGTAGTTGTGGGAGGCAAGCAACCCAATCTCTTTTTCGAGACGCGGGCAAGGTACGAAGGAGATTATGTAGGGTGCGATTAAAGCGTTCGCACTGGCCATTGCCAGCCGGGTGGTAGGGCGTGGTGCGTGATTTCTCAACCCCATAAAGCTGGCAAAGTTGTTGGATGAGCGTTGCCTCAAAACAACGACCTTGGTCGGAATGAATGCGAGCGGGGACACCAAACTTATAAAACCACTCGTTGACCAGTACCTTGGCCACAGTAGGGGCACGCTGGTCCTGGGTGGGGATGGCCAGAGAATATTTGCTAAACACATCCGTTAAAACTAAAACGTTTTCCACTCCCAACCGAGAAGGTTCTAGTGACGTAAAATCTATGGCCAGCACTTCATTAGGCCGTGAGGCCAACAGATGCCCCATGAAGCTACGTGCTGGGGGTTTAGTGTCTTTGGCTATTTGGCATCGCTCGCATTCAAGGCACCAACGAGCCACATCCGATGACATGCTAGGCCAGTAGCACCGTCTACGCGCCAACTCCAGGGTACGCTCAGTCCCCTGGTGGCCATGCTCCTGATGGAGCTGAGTCAAAACATCAGACTTCATACTAGCCGGGAGTAATAGTTGGAAATATTCCTCTGCTCCGTCTGGACGAAACACCCTACGGTACATAACCTCTTCCCTTTCCACTAGCCGATCCCACTGACGCAACAGGGCTAATCCCGACTTAGACATACCCTGTCGCTCAAAGGGCCCAGGTTTAACCCCTCGCCTCCAGTGTGGCAAAACCTCCTGGAGAATGGAATCTTGGTCCTGGCTGGAGCGCAAGGTATGAAGATTATTTTCAGGCAAAGCTGTAACTACCGCTTGGGTCACCAGAGTTACTGGCTGTGCTTGCACAGCCTGCTGTAAGGAGGCTGGAAGGGTCATACCCAGAGCCATATTAGCCAAATCAGTGGGGTCCGGGGGATTCTGCCTCGACAGAGCATCCGCATTGCGGTTTTGTCTGCCAGAGCGGTATTTGACCTCATAGTGGAAAGGAGCCATTTGAGCGACCCAGCGCTGCTCTACCGCGCCCAATTTCGCAGAGGACAAGTGGCTTAGGGGATTATTGTCCGTATAAACTACACAGTGCTGCCCTAACAAGTACTCCCTAAACTTTTCGGTCATGGCCCACTTGAGCGCAAGAAATTCCAACTTCATAGAACTGTAGTTGGACATGTTGCGCTCAGTGGGCCGAAGACCACGACTGGCATAAGCTATGGGACGCACCTTCCCTCCTTGTTCCTGAGAGAGGACAGCTCCTAACCCGCTGTAGCTCGCATCCACTTCTAAGATGAAGGGCAAACTGAAATCAGCATATGCCAGGACGGGAGCAGTAGTCAGTTTTTGTTTTAGTGCATTGAAGCTTTGCTGGCAATCTTCAGACCACAGGGACATTATACTCTGGCTTGGGCTCCGCTTTGATTTGTTGCCACCCAGCACTGCCACCAGCTTATGGAGGGGAGCCGCCAACTTGGCAAACCCCTCCACAAAGCGGCGGTAATAACTAGCGAACCCCAGGAAAGACCGTACCTCTGAGACTGTGCTGGGGCAACGCCAGCTAGCCACTGCCTCAATCTTTTGAGGGTCCGTCGCCACACCCTGACTGGAAATTACATGACCTAGGTAGCCAACCTCCCGTTTGAAAAATGCACACTTGCTCAACTTAGCCTTAAGGCCCTCATGTTGTAGACGCTCCAGAACAAGTTCTAATCTTTCCAGGTGTTGGGAAACAGATGAAGAAAAGACCACAATGTCATCCAGATATAGTAACAAGGTTTGACATTGCTGGTCTCCAAAAATCCTTTCCATCAACCTTTGAAAGGTTGCTGGCGCGTTGCAGAGACCAAATGGCATTCTCTGCCATTCAAAAAGGCCAAACGGTGTGCAGAAGGCAGTCTTGGCACGATCACCTACCACTACCGGGACCTGGTTATACCCACTGGCTAAGTCCATGGTAGAAAACCAGCGGGCTCCTGCCAGGGCATCGAGGGATTCTTCAATACGGGGAAGAGGGAAAGCATCTTTCCGAGTTTTAGCATTGAGTTGACGGTAGTCAACGCACATGCGGAGACTACCATCCTTCTTTCGGACTAACACTATTGGGGATGCATACGGACTACAACTCTCAGTAATAACTTGTGCCTCCAGCAACCCATTGATATGAGCTTTAGCCATTTCATATTCTGATGGTGGGATGCGCCGGTGTCGTTGTCGAACTGGCACATCGTCAGTTAGTGGGATCTGATGAGAGATGAGGTTTGTACAACCCAGGTCACCATCATGGCTGGCAAAGACTCCACTAAACCGCTGTAACAAAGCACGGACTTGTTCCTGATCTGCAACTGGCAAGACAGAGAGGTCAACCTCCTCAAGCTGCGCCTGTACTGAAGGTGCTGCCATCTGGGAGGAAACGGTGGCAGTCATAGTGTTGACCTCAGTGATATTCTCTGACAAACTCACTACTTGCGCACCACACAAGCTACCCAACTCCGTGCGGGGATATAGCAATACATCTGTCGTGCTTACATTCACTACCGGTATGTAGCTAGTACCATGGGTCACTCTAATCATAGATGGCGAAGCCAACAAGCCAGCAGGGAGCCCTCTGTCAGTGGGTTCAAACAAAACAGGTGTGTTGGAAAACTGTGCTGAACATGTAGCTGCTACCATCACCATAGTGCCACCTGGGATGCGATGGGCTCGACCTCCACGAGCCCTCACTTTCCCTGGCCTAATGGGGTGAGTCTCTGCGTAATGACACTGCTGTAAGGCCTCAACAACGGCACTGTGGGCCTGAGAGACAGAGGGCAGACTGAAAAGGGCAGGACCATATTGCCCAAAGAGCTCATAGTAGCATTTGTTCAGGATGTTCATTCCAACCACACCAGGTGCCTGGAGGCCAACCCCCCCAGGCAGGTCTTTAACAACTAGAACACCACAGCGTGGTACAGACTTTCCACAAAGTTCAACGTCCAGTTCTAAGTAGCCTACATAGGGTATAGCCAGCCCATTGGCGGCCCGGAGTTGTAGCCATTGACAGGAACGTAAACGGTCAGAGCCCCAGGGCTCAAAGTGATTTACAAAGAATGTCTCTGTGATGGTGGACACCATAGACCCAGTATCTATTAAACATTGTACAGAGACTCCACCCATAAGTACATTTAAATGGGGACATGATGACATTAAGCTAGATCTGACGGACAAATTACTCGAGCCAGGCAACCCCCCACCTGAACTTTGGCTCAGCAGTTCGGTGGGTGCCAGTTTCCCGCCAACTGACGAGAAGACTGTCCATCGCCTCTAGAGTGACCAGCCATGGGGCCCTGGGCGCGAGGGGGGACCCGAGGCCCATCACAATCTTGGGCAAAATGGCCAGGCTGCTGACACCGCCTGCATATGACGGGGTTACCCCGAGGCCTGTGCTGAGGACGCTGTAACATAGCCACACTCTGGGACAGCTGATTGAGCTGCTCTTGTTGACGTCTCAACATGTCCTTCAGCTCTGATAATTCAGATCCCTGAGTGGAGCTGCTAGGAACGGGCATAGGGCCTCCCTGTACTGCATACTGGACACCGTGTATAGATGGAACCGACTGACTGCGACCCCTCGTGCCACCTGGCATGCCTTCACGCTCCCACCTGATAGCCTCTGCTCTGAGCTCTAACATGGTCATGGTTGGCTGGCGTCTTATAAGCTGCTTAAGTTCCCTCCGTAAGGTACCATCAATAACATGCTCTGAGAACTGATCTCGCAACAAAACCTCCGCATTCACCAAACCAGAGGGTGCACGATTCTTAACTTTGTCCATAAGATTCATTAAAGCCAAAGAGAATTCCAATAAGGTTTCGCCATCTTGCTGCTTTCTAGAAAAGAAGGCCTCTTGCAAGGCTACATAGGACTGGGAGCACCCATACAGTTCCTGGAGAATAATTTTGATCTTTTTAGGATCATTTCGGTCAGTACTCGGCCGATACTTTATCTCCTGTCTGGCCTCCCCTTCTAAATGGTCGTACAGAAAGAAAGCCTGATCATTTACGGAAAGGTGCCGAGCCCGCATGCAAGCTTCCACCTCTTCAAACCATTCAGTAACCTTCATCCCTGACTTGCCATTAAACATGGGACACTTTCTATCACGGGGAACAAACACTAATCTCTGTGCTACCGGGGGCCCAGGCTCACCAGGCAAAGGTACATTTGAGGGAGAGGATGGGCCTGCATCACCCAGGGATCCTGGAATTGGCCTCTGCTTCAACTTCTCATTGTCAGCTTTAAGCTGAGCCACCATCTCCCTAAGCTCCTGTAACTCGGCTTCCATATTTACAACAAAAAGAATGACTTACCAATATGTCCACAGTCAAGGAGATGCAAGCGCTGCAAGGGTCAAACTAAGCCTCCTGCTGTTTTTGCCAACACACACCTACCCACATATAGAAAGAACAGGTTAATCAAAATGCCTGAAGTGAAAAATAAGCGTTTACGGCAACAACCACAGTAAAGACAACAATCATCAGAACATGCGCCCCTGGTGTTTGGAAGTCGATCCTGCCCTGACTACGCCAAATGTGGCATTACCAGTAGGGGGTAGCAGACTACGCCACCCTGGGAATTGCACCCAGGGAGATATCAACCAATAAATACACAATTAGAATTTAGCACACAAGTTCGTTGACTAAGACACCAGAGGCAGAGTTCCAATAATAGGTTGTCTTTATTACAAGGATAAAAATGTCAAACATACGAGACAACAAACAAGACAAGTTTCAATCATACCATGGGAGAGGAGCGTAGACAAGTTTATCAGGGCTGAGGCTTACCAGCAGGGGGCGAATTGCCAGGAGATGGATCCCAAAAACACCAGCCAGGCACTCGTGCTTGCACATACACACCTCAAAAAACAAGATATAGCACAATAGCAAAAATAAGTAGAAATCCCATTCAAGGGGCACACGTGAACCACACGCACAAAGGAAAAGGGGACACCTCCCCCTAGAGGATGTAACTGCCTCCCTGCCTGGAGCACTCAGCACCTAAGAACAGAGAAGAGGTGAAAACCAGACAACCATACACGCACAGCCAACACATGCACAACCAACACATGCACAACCACATGCACCACGAACTCATGCACAACAAACACATGCACAACAAACACATGTACCACAAACACATGCACAACAAACACATGCACAACAAACACATGCACAACAGACACATGCACGACCCACACGCAGACACAATGCCAGAAGGATAGATGTATTGGGCGGCTAAGCGGACCACTGATGATCCGCAGCAAATTCAAGATGGCCTCCCACCAGTGCTAGTATCCAACGCACAGCATGCAGCAAATCAAAAGAAACAAAAAAGAAAGAAAACCAAAATATAAGGACAAAGGGTGGCCTGCAATGGGATCACTAGCGATCTACAGCAGTTACAGAAGGCCTCCCACCAGTGTCAAAAACATAAATCAAAAGAGAACAAGACAATGACCAACATACAAGTAGAGAAAATAAAGAACAAAGAAAACCAACAGACAGACATAAATCAGGCTTCAATGGTTACATACGTGATGGCCTACTGGCTATCCACAGCTATGACGGGCCTCCTGCCAGGGGTTTAACATGTAGGTAATACAAGGCTAAGGCCAAACATTAAGCCAGATTCCTGAAGCTACCCACGTTTTCCCCAGGGCACAAATACACTCGCGCACACACACGTACACATAAATCCACTCACAGACATGCGTTCGTAATGACACCGACAAGTTACAACACACACGGACAAGACAACATTTGTATCGAACTGTGGTTGCCGACGTCTTCGCCGTTATCTTCAGAGTAGTGGCCCGGTCAGGGCAGATATCGCCTCGGTGTAAGCAACGAATATGGCAAAAACAGCAGGAGACACAGATAGCCTACGACCCGAAGTACCTAAAAAGGCATACAGGACACCTCATTATTGCTAAACACAATGCTAAAAACAAGGGCAATAGGAATCCATGCAAGGAATACATACCAGGAAGTTGACAGCTTCCCACTTAGTCAGCGGCGAGCTCACGAAGCTCCGCTGAATGTTTGCCTCTACAATCCACGGACATTGACAACCAGCACCAAAACCACTAACCCAGACCGAACACCGCCAAGCAACAGATGAAAGCGCTGCAAAGCCACCACAGCAAGTAACAAAGCATCAGTCACTATACTACAAACAATTTAACCATAGTCCGAGCATACAGAGGAAGAGTGTACATACCGGTAGAAAGTCGACTGGAGGGGCAAAACAGGAAGTCACATGGAGACCAATCACGGCGTCTGCCAACATAAGGCTACTCCAGACTAAATAGAACGGCAACGCACACCATTGGCTGTGACCGCCCTAATCATTAGGAAGGGCTCAGGCCGTGCGTCTCATCACACGATGTCTTTGTAAATTACATTTGTTTAACAAATCCCGTGTCTCCTCCATTGTAATAGACGGGCAAGGTGCGAAAGTTTGACAGGCGTAGCAACAGTAACTATGGAGGGCGGGACTTCTGGAAGGGTCAATTAACTCAAGTGACATTACGCATTTCTGATTTTTGTTGCGCATGCGTACCTGCGTACCAGTTATGTGCACCCCTGTCCATAAGTCTCCTTATATTAGTGCTGTGCGATACTACGGTATATATCGTTGTACGACAGAAAAATGTGTATCGTACGATACAGTCCTCTACCGTTTATATCGTAATTTTAACGTGTGTGGCTGTGACTGCTCAGACAATTTAACTGCAGGTGCGTTGCCGCTTCTCGCAGCGGGCAACATAAACTTAATTTACTGACTCGGGATGGGTGGCCAGGCAAATGAATGCAGGCAGCTAATAGTAAACAAATTAAACTTTTTTTGACGTTGGCATAAAGACCAGTGTTGCACGGTGCACAACAAAAGTATTGCAATACCCTGAAATTCAAAATGTCACAACACCTAGGCTATGTCTCATTCCGCCCACTTCTACCCTTCGACCACTTAGTTTTAAGTATATAGTGTAGATAACACAAAAAGTCAGTGCACTGAAGGTACCCGGATGACCCCCTAAAAACGGTCAAAAAGTTCAGTGTGGAACGATGGACCCTACTCGCACTAAACGGACGCCATCTTGACTAAAAAGCGGAAGGGGAGGGACCAAGGAGGACGTCGTGGAGGTTTTTCAAATTTGAAAATAATGGCGGACAATAGGCTACGTGCAGGAAAGGCTCTCTGTACGCTCGTGTGTTTCCGATGGAGCCAGGTGTGTTTGAGCCTGCCGCTATTGGTAATGCAATTAGTGTCTACACGAACCCGGTTGGATGCTGCACCTGAGAATCAGCACGTTACGACAAAGAAATATTTAAATATGTGTTGAAATTGTTATTATTAGTTGAACAAGATATTCAGTGTCAGAGTGGAAGATTTAACGAGCATAATGTAACAGAAGATGCCGTTACAACAGTTTAATTTCCACCGGAAATAAATGTGTGTACAGGAAGAGCCTTTTGTGCACCTAGGCTATTCAACCGAGCCTGTATCGTCGCAGGTCCGGTTGTCTCTGCTTTCATAAATGTAAGCAATGGTGGTAAAACGAGACATTGTACTGTTGTCTAATGCATCACTTACATGTCCCTCACTGACTGAAGCCGACATAATTATTTGGCGAGTTAATAAGCCTAAAAGTTACAGGTTAATGCTACCTAGCTACCTAGCACGTTAAGCCAGCCAGCCACTGGGATGAGCATGTTATACATGTTAACGCTGGTATTAATGTAAGTAACAGCAGAAATACAAAACGTTTACTGTTGTCTAATACATTAATTACATGTCATCACTGACTAAAGCCAACAATCATTGGGAGAGTTAACGTAACCTTACATGCTAATGCTACCTAGCTACCTAGCACGTCACGTTTGTAACGTTCATTCCGCCTGTCATTTCCTGTAAGTGTGTTAACAAAAGTGTTGATTTTGGGACAGTACTAATCATCGAAAGTGGCCACTACGGCAGTAAGTGGTCAGTGCACATTCTCAGGGCACTGACGAAAGTAGGTGGAATGAGACATAGCCCTAATGTTAGCCTACTTTACAATACGTGCAAGAATGATCCCTCTGTCTCAATTGGGATACTTCCGTCAGTACAATTCCACATCATGCACTATGAGCACTGTGCACTTACGTCCGTAGAGCGTAATTTTCAACAGGTAAGAATCGTCTCAAATCAGGTGCTACGCTTTTACACTTACCGGAAATGATGTATGATGAGCGCCGAGTTTTGAATTTACCCGCGAGCCTGCAAATTTTCGCCGGCATTCGTTATCAACCTTTTAAAAATGGAGACCCTTATTGCTGATTTGATACGTCTTCGACGTAAACTGAGAGCCTTAATGGTATTGGCTGAGCAGGAGCACGTTCTGGTATGTATATGCATTTATTGCTTTTTTGGACGATCTTTGTATTGTATTGCAATCCTACATTATACTAATGTTATGCAGCAATAGACAGCACAGGCAGCTTACCTTCAAAGTATCAGAACTTGTAGTTGTCAGCTTTAACTGGATCATTAATTAAAAGCATATCTTTGTATTGTGCACAATGCGCATAGATTTCAGAACATTAATATACCAACTCATAATATAAATATATTGCTTGTAGTAATGCAAAGTGTACAAGTTAAAGGTTGGGTACGGAATCCGCAAAACGGACGGGCAGATTTTGAATACATACAACCTCAAGTCCCGCCCTCCATGGACGCACATTCATGCACCAACGAAAATTTTGTGCGAGAGCGAGCCAGGCTAAATGAAATGCCAGCCTGGCGTCTGAGCTCTAGTCTCCATACAATCGCCCACATCAACTTCCCCAATTAGATTCTTTATTCACCTCCAAAGGGTTGTAGGTAATAGTTCCACGAATCAGACAAGGTAGATGATTTTATAGCCTACATTATGGTAAAAGCACCTTAGTCTACCAGCCCTTTCGTTCGGAAATTCTAAAACAACGATGCATTTTAATACACCAAAATAACATTTGATATACCTTACATCTTTCAGTAGCCATAGGTGTGTATATTTGAACAGAATCTGGTTTGGTTCTTACCAGGGCGTTTATCTTCTGAAATATCCGAGTTTAGTGCTGGCCCGCTGGTTCGCCTATTCCACTGTAGCTCCAAGCGGTTAAGTTTCGATTTCATGTTTACAACACTCTTCGAGTCACGGTAAAATGTAATTTTTGCTACATAGCTTATTTATTGCGTGGGTGATTGAGTTTCCGTAGGTATCCGCTGCCTTAGTATGTATAGAAATGAAGTGACACATACAACTTGAGGGGAACATTATGGGACGTGTAGCAGGCCAAGTTAGTTTCGTTTCAGCACTGACTCACGGTCAACAGCTTTCGTGCTATGTGCACGAACGGGTCGCGCGTGCAGGGGGGAGGAGGAAGAGGAAGACCGTTAGATTGACAAATGAGCTGTGAAATGATGGTATGGGGTTTAGAATACTATTGGCTGGAGTTTTTCAAGCCCTGCCCGTTCCGCAGATGATTGACGTGTTTAATTTCCATTTCAGTGCTTCCAACTCAGTGGCTGTAAGTGGGTTAGGAATAGGATTTCAAGTGATTTTGCAAAAATTACCAAAAAAGCTAATTCCATACCCTACCTTTAAGCAGCATTAGGCCTATCTTCTGTGAATGTATAGGCTACTTGTTTCATATAGCCTACAAACATCGTTTTTCACATTGTTATAATGATACAACATATACACCAAACTATACAGCAGCATGTATTAGTATGAAAAAGGGAATCTACATATTGATTAATAAAATACATTTTATTGAGAAATTAATTTGTCTTCCCCTCTTCTATCCCCCCCAACACACACATGCACACGCACACACAGCAGCCTCGAAGCCCCATACACTACTGCCGTATTAACTCATTGAATGCCGCATTGTTTTTGGAAGCTATGTCCCAGAGTGCCGGCAAGCTAGATCGTTTTTGACTATTTTTGAAAGGTAAGACTCTGAGCTCTCAGTGGGTGAAAACCGTTTATCTCTACGTGTCTCCGTTCCTGAGAAATCTCAAGCTAAACAGTGGCTAGTTTTCATCAAAATCCCCGTTGTTCCTCTAGAAACGGAGATATAAGCCACTTAAGACAGACGTACATTTCCGGATTGTAGGATTTCATGAGTTTTTAATCGTCATCTACTTCAGTTCTCTTCATGATAGACTTCCAAAAATCAAACATAAGGTGAGTTAGAGTGTCTAGTTTCGTAATTTAAAAAAAAAGCGAAAAACGCAATATTGCGTTGTTGGCACTGTACGCATGGGAGCTAAAAACGCAATATTACGTTGTTGGCACTCAATGAGTTAACAATACAGTGCCAGTGCTGGCACTGTATTTTGACGGGGAGAGTGACCTCAGAGTGGACTTCCGTCTCTCCAGAGGGTCTTTCAACTCCCTGATGGCCATCCTGGGCACCACCTGGGACCATGGCTGGGGGCCAGTCACCGAGACGCTGGTCTTTCTCTTTTGGCTGACCAGTGGTACAAGCTACCGGATGGTGTCCTGGGCGTTTGACATCCCCCGGCCCACGGTGCACCGCCTGGTGCACAAGACCAGTGGGAGGATCGTCCAGCTGCTCGGCCAGGTCATGAGGTTCCCCTGTTCCCCTGTTCTGCTCCATTCAGCTCCAGGCCATCTGCGATGACTCAGCGAAGTTCATAGACGTTTTTGTGGGCTACCCTGGGTCGGTGCACGACGCCAGGGTATTGAAGAACAGCCCAGTGTACTACAAGGCCTCTTACCCACCACCTGGGTATTGCATCATTGGGGATGGTGGCTACCCCTGCCTCAGCCAACCCATCCGCCTCATGACACCATACAGGCAGCCCGTCCGCAACCACCTCCAGGCTCGCTTCAATAGCCACCTGTCGAAGGCAAGGTGTGTGGTGGAAAGGTCCTTTGGCATAATGAAGACCAGGTGGCGCTCCATCTTCCTGAAGGCCCTGGAGGTGGATGTTAAGTTTGTGCCGGAGGTAATCAGCTGCTGCACGATCCTTCACAACATCTGCCTGAGCAATGGATACCTGCTGGAGCCTGATGTGGAGGACATCCACGATGTTGACCAGGAGGGCGCAGCAGGAGACCAGCCAGCACAACCTCCAGGTGCCATCTGTGGAGCAGAGGAGAGACTCAGGATGGCAACTATGTGTTATACTCCTGACCACGACTATGTGTAAATAAATAGTGTAGTGTGTAGGGAGTAATGTTGGAGTAATGGTGTACAGTGGGTACGGGTTGAGAATGCACCTTCTCCCGCGGGACTCCCGAAGAGATCCCGCAGTGCGTCAAGCCGATTTTTTTCGAGGCTAAGGCAATGTACCCAAACAACCACCAGGTGGCAGAAAGTTTCAACTGCATTTAATGATGAAGACCGCATATCCGTCAATAGTCGACTCCTTAATCTCATTGAATCATTAAAATGAAGGTGATGACTGGCGAAATTATTCAAACGACACTTCAAAGTAGCCTAATAGTTAAAGTCTTCTTCCGTATTAAACAGATAGCCTACGGGACGCTCTTTGTTCCGTAGGCTATTTTAAGGAACTACTCAATGCACACACACTGGGTAAACTGGCGCGCTACAAACATTAAAATGTCAAATCATATTTATTTCTCTTTGTCGCCATGATATTGGGGGAAACGCGGAGAGGCGAGATGGTCAGTCCTCGTATTTGTTCTTCGCGTTTCGTTATAAGAAATATATAATTAAAGTCTTCTTCTGTATTAAACAGATAGCCTACGGGACGCTCTTTGTTCCGTATTTTAAGGAACTACTCAATTCACACACACTGGGTAAACTGGCGCGCTACAAACATTAAAATGTCAAATCATATTTATTTCTCTTTGTCGCCATGATATTGGGGGAAACGCGGAGAGGCGAGATGGTCAGTCCTCGTATTTTTTCTTCGCGTTTCGTTATAAGAAATATATAAGTAATAGTTAAAGTCTTCTTCTGTATTAAACAGATAGCCTACGGGACGCTCTTTGTTCCGTATTTAAAGGAACTACTCAATGCACACACACTGGGTAAACTGGCGCGCTACAAACATTAAAATGTCAAATCATATGTATTTCTCTTTGTCGCCATGATATTGGGGGAAACGCGGTGAGGCGAGATGGTCAGTCCTCGTATTTTTTCTTTGCGTTTCGTTATAAGAAATATATAAGTAATAGTTAAAGTCTTCTTCTGTATTGAACAGATAGCCTACGAGACGCTCTTTGTTCCGTATTTTAAGGAACTACTCAATGCACACACACTGGGTAAACTGGCGCGCTACAAACATTAAAATGTCAAATCATATTTATTTCTTTGTCGCCATGGTAGGCCTATTGGGGGAAACGCGGAGAGGCGAGATGGTCAGTCCTCGTATTTTTTCTTCGCGTTTCATCATAAGAATATATAAGTAATAGTTAAAGTCTTCTTCTGTATTCTCTGCCACATTCGACAACAGCATTCAAGTTCCTTCTCAGCACGATGACGTGACTTTGCTTGCTGTTGGCCCAGAACAACATGCTCGAATTCACCAACAGAGTCGCGGCAACGTTGGTAGATACGGATGCCTGCTCTTCAGAGCCATCACCACAAAGGAGCACTACAGAGCCTGGTGCAAAACCACCAACTGGGATGGATCGAAGGGCAAGCAAGCACTGCCACACAACGTCAAGACCTTTGTGTTGTCAACACTAGGCAGAAAGTTTCCTACGATGGGGAGAAGTGGCCGCAAGGACTGCATCGATAAGATCAACGAATGCCTTCGCAAGCCCCGAAACCCTGGCGATACATTTTCTTTCCTTTAATTCAATAAAACATTGTTTATCTGAAGAACTTTTCCGAGGTTGTCTTGTCTACCAAATCCTAAACTTAAATAGAGTAAACATTTTATCTTATGAAAAAACTCTTAGGGGGAACAGTTAGGCAGCCCTTCCTCCATTATCGTAGTAGGACTATAGGCAATTTATTAGAGGGGTCAAAAAAAACTCATAAAGTAGGCTAGACTAAAGTCCCTTTCCCACATGAGCGAGACATCCAGATGTCAAACGGATATCAAACGGGTGGCTGTATGTGGGAACGCAAAACTCGGGTATTTTCTTACCCGGAACTCACCCTACTAGCCCCCTAGTACTACTTCTAGATGTTACCCGGGTGCGCTTAGGTGGGAACGCAGCCGGCACAGTTCTGGGTAGAGATGGGGGGCGTACCGATGACGTATAGAAATGCGCCCTTGCAGCCTACTTGCAGCTCGAGGCAGAAAGTACAAATTGCCATGGTAACGATAAACATTGCCCTACGAGTATGAACACCAAAGATGAACACAGACGAGAACACCGGAGTACAGAAAACAGTGACATTTTGTTGTGTACGTACAATAAAAATTTAAACTGCAATCACGTTGTTGTGTTTGTTGCGGGACAGGCAGGATTATCCTTGCAAACGTGAATAGCTTGAAGTGTTGTCGATTAGCTTGCAACTAGCTGTTTATTACAGTGGTTAGCAATTAACAGCTAATAGTTAACGTCACTGTTATTTAGCATTGTTGCTTTTTGTAAGAGTTGGGAAGGAGCCTCAGCCTCAGACCTCTGTGTGCTGTTTATATATTTTCCAGGTGTGTCATTATTTTCTATTAATTTGTTGTGTTGGATGTTTATACCAGAGAGGGTTGAAGTAGAGCTTTGTTTATACTGTGGTCCTGGCGTTAGCTATTTTTTCCTCTATGCTAGCTCCCGCTGACTAGCGAGCTAACTACTTCTGTTGTTTCATGATGTTTTGGATCTGATGTAAGTTCGCATCATCCAGGCAACACAGCACAACAACGCATTTATTTAGCGTCATCTCCCTCCCCCTGCAAGTGCTGACATTGCCCCACCCCTCGCGGCTCCTACTCGGGTCTAGTGTGAACACAATTACCCGTATCTCACTCGGACATAAAGATCATGTGGGAAACGTCCGTGTCGTGCCTCTACCGGGTAAATATGTCCGGGTAACTTCTAGAAGTTAGGTGGGAAAGGGACTTAAATGTGTCACTTTAGTGATTGGCTCTTTCAAATGCAAATTAGGTGGATGGGCTTTTGAATGGGCCTGCTGCAGGTGAGAGGACAAATCCTAAGAATTTATTGTTTTTAGAAAGTGCCATTATCATTGCCATATTCTCTTAAAACATAGGTTATATATTTGAAAACGAGTTGATTAAAGGCTTCTAATGGTGTTTCTATAATATGATAAAAGCAGAGATTGAGATGTGTGTTTGGAACAGTTTTTCAAATCCCCCGGGGATATTTAGACTCCAGGGTGTTAAGCACTCATTCACAACTGTCCCATCGCTAAATGCTCTCTTGTGTTGCGTGATCACACAAGTATACCTGTCGTAGTGTGCTTTTAATTTGATAGGCCTAATTATTATCTCCGCCAAGGATATAACAAAGTCTATGGATTTGCTATCCAGTAGCCTAATAATTAGGCTATGTGCCACGTCCGATTTCGCAAGTGGTGTAGCCGCCTGTGAGATTCATTTCATGAAGAGCAATTGTCTTGTGCGATCATTCCCCCTCCCCCACACTCGTCTAACCAGTTCACTACATTATAGCCTATATACGGCACTGAGGACGACACTTGAGCCCGACACCATGTCAATGTAAAAATGTGTGTGAGTGCGCGCTGAACCACGAATTAACATATTAACTTTTCTTTTCAGCAGACATCGCAAACATAAAATGAATCTCAAAACAGAAAGTCTTTCATTTTTTTTAATAAATCAATGCATTTTGTTTTGATGATTTCCGGAGAGGTGCCTCGACTGGGTTTCGAACCCCGGTCGCTGGCGCACGACTCCTATGCTTCAACCACTTGCGCCACAGTTGGATGTGAACCTTAACAGGCTTTATTCGGCAGATGTACTTGAAACGCCGATCAAAAGTTCTGACATGTTAAACTGACGTTAGTTATTAATTCACCACATGATAACATGCTGTCATATAGCTTGACGCCCAGCAGCCTATGGTAGTCTATGCCTATCTCTGAATCAACATGAACATGCATACGATAGCCTACATACGTTGCTAGAAACTTATTTTGCGGAGCTAGGCCTGCTAGTCGATGGTTACAATGAATTACCCTCACTGCCCTATCGCATATCTGACCATCCATTGTTACAATGTTACAAAATGTGCAATCTTCTCCATGCATGTAGCCTACGGTTATAAGTAATGTGACAAGCATAGGCATGTATTAAAGAGATTTCTGTTAAATACATTTTATTTTCAGTCGTCAAAAGTGGTGGGGACAAAATCTGTGATAGCCTAACAAGTGCTGGCTACCCAGCGTCGCCGTTAAAATGAACATGCCTCCGTTTTAAAATAGCCTACACATTTCTAAGTATTCCTAGCATGTAAATGTTGCCAAAATGTCCATCTTGTCCATCTCTTTCGTCTTCGCCTTGACGTTGACAATAATAGCCTATTCACGGAAATGCGGTCTTGTAACCGTAATGAATTCATGAATTAATCTAAGGTTGCCTTTCGAGTATTTCAGGTTGAATTGAAGGCTATTTCCTTCTGATAGGCCTATATGTTTCTAAAACGATTTTCATTCATTTCAACAATGGTTTATTGAAACGTCGTTTGATTAATTTCGCCAGTCATCACTTTAATTTTAATGATTAAATGAGACGGATATACGGAGCATTTCTCTCCCTCTCCATTGACCAAAACGTTGCTCTGGCATCTCTGCGGGAGTGACTGAGTTATAGGCTACGTCGAGTGAGAGAGCTGTGAGGTAGGCTGTAAACATTCGAAAACTCTGCAACTGCAATCTAACATGCCGAGCGTCATGTCTCTTTTCTCCGCTTGTCACCAGCGCGGTGTCCTCGGGTTTTTCCATGAGCCGAACCTTCATATTATTAGGGCGGTCTATGTTGCCCCCTTGCGGTTGCAGTTTTCCCGATGCTTCGGGAGTCCCGATGTGCGGGAAAGAAAGGAGCATTCTCAACCCGTACCATCTGTAGTATGTTATAGTGTAGTGTAGTGTAGTGTGTAGGGAGTAATGTTGCAGTAAATACATTTGGCTAATTCAGAAAACTTGTGTGCGTGTGTAAACATTCACTTGATATTGTCTAAAAAAGTTGTATCAGCGATTTGCAGGCCCAACATAAATGATCACATTCATCTAATCTTTCCTCACGATCCGCTTCTCTGTAGGCAGCCTAGGCTCTGAGATCTGTACACAGAAACAGTTGGTGATGCCAGCCACTCAATACCAAAATAAATAGTGTTCCAACCAATCACCGACGGGGGGAGGGTTGCACTCAGTCGTTTTTTTTCACGATGCATGAAACACAGAGGGCAGGGGCAAGCTAGTTTGGTTTGTTTGGGATCACACTTCAACCTAGCCTGACTCTCGCCAGACCCTTGTAGTTCCGCCATGCTCCACCAGAGGCGTTTCGCTGAGCTCCACACAAGGGTCTGGACGCGAGGGCAATCCAAACTCGTTCCAGTGATCAAAAAATGAGCAACCAATCAGGAGCGCCGAAGCGAGTGTTTGATTCAAATAACAATGGCGGCACGCAGCGAGGAGTCTTGTGCTGACATTGATTCTGCTATTTCAACCGTTTTGTCGAATCTATCGAGTATTCATTCTTTAAAATTAACAGAGAATAGTTTTGAAGACATTTATTGGTGGCAAGGATGTTTTTACTCTTCTTCCGACCAGGTTTGGCAAGAGCTTGAAGAAGCCTGGCACGTCATTCAAGATAACAGGCAAGTGGTTTATCAAATCACATGCGAGGATGTTTTACAAGGACCCGCCTTCATAAATGCATCTCCTATCGAGAAGTCCCAGATCCTTGTGTGAAGCAGACGGCGAACTACAGGATCTGGCGAAAGTCAGGTTAACTTCAACCATCCAACTGAACTGATGTTGCCTGCAATCGCTGATGCAAGATGTAGAATAACAAAAACAGAAAGAATACTGAGCAATGTTCTTCTTATAAAACCTTAACATATTTATTTTAGAATTCTATTACATCTATTTACAACTTAAGCCTACCTTACATTGCCAGACTGCAGAGATTTGGAAAAGATTTTTGAAAGACTACAGTCTCAGACCCTCTCACATCTAAAGACAATTCATTGAGTTTTTAGTCACAGACTAGTCACAGGCCAGATTAGGATGTTGCAAAGACTGTGGTCACTATTTACAAGACTGCTGCTAGATTCCTTCAAATTATTTCCATCGTGCACTAGGCTATACGTCATCATCAACAGGAACTCACATGATAGGCTACTCATATCAAAGTAATTTTTTCGCGTTTCTGCAGCATTGTTTGATAGTGTGACATCACTAACAGATATAGAGTTGTTCTGTCACCTAGAATAGCCGACTAATAAATTATAAGAAATGAAATAACATATAATCATACAGGCTACAGCTGTCGCCTATTTTGCCCCTTCCGTTTTCGTGTTCGTCGACCGAGGTCACTATTGGTTTTTAATGTTCACGTCACTATTTGCATGAGCCACGACTGAAAAGACTTACGATAATATCAAACATGTTTGATATTGTCGTAACGGCAAAACTAGAAAAAGACTGACTCCGACGGACTTAAAACTGCTAAGATTGGCACCTTACACTCAACGATTTAGATGACGGGAGCGCGCCAAAATTCGGTTACATGCTGCCACTCAGACATGCCACCACTACGACATGCTTCCATTTAGACATGCCTCTATTTCGACATGCTGCTATTTAGACATGCTGCCAATCCGACACATTTTAGTACCCCCATTCCGACAGTTTACAAATCCTATTTTTTTCCAAGTCAATTTAACGGACCCTATGAGCCCGACGGATGCAAAGTGCGTCAAAAAACACACCCATTCTTCTCTGTTACATTGCTCCGTGATTATTAGTCACAGCGAGATGAGACCTATATTGCATGAAAGAGCAGAACCGGGGCTTTCCAACGAGACTAGACACGTGTCTGTACGATCAAGTATAAAGTATAAAATAAAATCATGAATTTAAATCAAAGTATATCATATTTACAGTCTATATTGCTCTGCGTTCACGCACACAGCCACTGCTCTCGCTTGGATTACTCCGGGACCAGGCATCGCACAGACATGACAAGCATATCAAATGAAAGAGGAGAAACAGAGCTTCCCGTTGATACCAAACACATCGATCCTTTTGTGTTATAAAAACAGACGAAGTGACAAACAAATAAGAATGTCATATAGCTTCGGCTCGCTACTTTCGTTTGATTTACTCGTGAAACGCCTGGTCAAAAATATATGACTTGCATGTCAGATAAAAGAGGAGAGCTAGAGCTATCCACAGATACCAAATACAACCTTCTAGGCCATAAAAAAGACGAAGTGACAGCAAAATAATAACTGTAACATTAATAGCCTATTAATTACCTCATGTCGGAATGGCACGTTGTTTGAAAAAAAAGTGAAATACCGCCACTGCGACCATGAAAAAAAAAAATGACGGAGTGGTGGGACTTTTTCCCATAAGGAGACATGCCTCCACTACGACAATTGGACGTCAATGTCGGAGTGCTGGTATGTCGGAATGAACGGCGGATACCCCAAAATTCTAGTACAACTGGCAAGATTGTGGAAAAGTAGTCGGCGACTGTTAAAACAGACCAAAATCGTGCAATGTAAGCCAGCCTTTATTTGCTAGTCTCTCTAGCACTGCTAGAAAGCGCTCCTCTCTGGCAGCCGCCTCCCTATCCCTCCTCTCCCCACTCATCTCCCTGAGGAGCCTGTCCTCCCTTTCCTGCATTTAATTTAATTTAATGTCGCTTATAGAGCGCCAATACATTACACATGTCTCAAGGCGCTTTACAGAGTGTTAGACATTCAAAGAGAGCCCATGAGTAACAGGGGCAAGGAAAAACTCCCTAGAATTTGGAGATACATATAGGAAGAAACCTCAGACAGACCCACGACTCAAGGGCCCAACCCATCTGCCTTGGGTCAGTTACAGTACAGTCATTTGTAGTTTGAAAGTTACAATGAGAATGAACGTTCATATAGTCCAGTGTAGGGAATAAATTGTCCATTAGTAATCCATTAGTTATTTCGGAAGGTGATGGGTCGCTGAGATCCGAGGGCCAAAGATTCGGGCAGGGAACCACAGCAGGCGATGGTAGGGCAGTCATAGGGATGTGACTTCAGGTGTGATGAGGGACAGGCACAGAGATGGTTGATGGCTGGTAATGGTTTACCTCACAGGTGAGGTATAGGGGAAAGGGAAGAGAAATAGAGTGTGTTAGTATTACTGTAAGTCATATTAAGTATTAACTAGATGCACCGCATAGCGGTACACAATATGACCGCCGCTCAGGTCTGCACATTCTCTCCAAAACGAATTACGCTTGTCAACTTTCCTGTATCTCCGATTTGTGCAATATACTGTATGTATATATCTCCTACTCTTGCAGCTCATGTGTATGAGTGTGTGCATGTGTGAGTTTGCTTGTATAAAGATGTGTGTGTGTCTGTCTGTCTGTCTGTGTGAATGTGCATGTGTGCGCATGTGTGTGTGTGTGTGTGTGTGTGTGTGTGTGTGTGTGGAATCCGTGGAAGTGTGTTTATCTGTGCGTGTGAATCTGTTGATGTGTGTGTGCGAACTTAGTTACTTTTTAAACTGAGCCCCCTGCCTACTCAACATAAAAATGGCAATCGGTTTTGCCAATAGCCTACTCACTATATTGGAATTTAACAGTTAGGCTACGCCATTTTAACAGTAACTGTGCGTTCAGACCAAGACTGTCAAAAGCGTCAAGAGCGCTGGAAATCATTCATTTTCTATGGAGAGTCGGCGTTACCGGCGTCAAAAGAGTTCTGGGCGTGGGCGTGGCTTCATGAGCTTCACAGGCGTCAAAAAAAGGTTGAGCCTCAGTTAACTTTATGGTAATGAGCTATGACACGGTTCGACGTCAACTAATCAGAATGTCAAACTCGCAGGATTGCTGCTTGTGGTTTGTCCGAATGTTTCATGTCATGGCTTTGACGCTTTCGGCGCCGAACTGGGTTCCACCGGCGGCTCAGAAGCGGCTCCAGATAAAGGGCCACCCTTTTGCCGCTTACCCACCAGCTTCTAATTGGCCTTATTTATGGCCATAATAATGAAAATGATGTACTAAAATAGCAATTGAGCTGAATTTACTACCTTTTCACTACCATCAACATGTTTTCTACTAAAGCAAAAGGTGAGGAGTAATGTAATGCAATACCTTTCCAAAACACAATAACACATTTAAGAACAACAGGATTTAACAATGAAAAGCTACTGGCATTTGAACAGGGGTGTGTAGGCTGTCAATAGGCACTGTATTTACCGGCATGGGCTGGAGTTGATAAAGCTTGCTGGGTGGTGGTGCTGGCAAAGGTAGTGGTCTGAGTGGCAAACTCTGTTGAACAGATTGGATATGAAAAGACGTATTTAGTGAGATGATTACTGCAATGGTATGACACCTGGCACATGCTAACTAGCGCCTAAAGTACAACCACTTCTAAAGGATATTTCCACTTAATTTTCAGACAAACCAAGCAAGGGACCACATGTACAGACTCTACAAATACTAACCATGATATCCATTTTTTATTTAAATGACTTGAAAGAGATCGTCAGGTACAAATGCACCATACAGTAGTGGCCAGTTCATTCATTCAGATGCTGTTACATGCTAACTAGCGCCTAGAGTACAAACACTTCTAAAGGATATTTCTACTTAATTCTCAGACAAACCAGGCTAGGGACCACATGTACAGACTCTATAAATACTAACCATGATGTCAGTTTTTTATTCAAATAACTTGAAAGAGATCGTCAGGTATAAATGCACCATGCTAGGGGCCAGTTCATTCATTCATTCACATGATGTTACATGCTAACTGGCGCCTAGAGTACAAACACTACTAAAGGATATTTCCACTTAATTTTCAGACAAACCAAGCTAGGGACCACATGTACAGACTCTATAAATACTAACCATGAGGTCTGTTTTTTATTTAAATTACTTGAAAGAGATCGTCAGGTATAAATGCACCATGCCAGTTCATTAATTCAGATGCTGTTACATGCTAACTAGCGCCTAAAGTAAACACTTCTAAAGGATATGTCCACTGAATTTTCGGGCAAACCAAGCTAGGGACCACATGTACAGACTCTATAAATACATTTTGGAAACAGGTGTTGGCTAGAATTACGCTTTAAATACAGTTTTTAAAATGAAAATAGTAGAGATATTAGAGAAGAGATGTTTTACTTACCTAGTCCTAAGCCTGCTACTGGTGGTTTGAGTACTGACATTGTAGGCTATTCGCATCTGCTTGGATGAGTTTGCTTGATCGTTTCTAAACGTAGAGACATTTACCAACTTCTTTATCAGTCTGACGGTTACACAGTTACGTGCAAGAACAACAAGTCACGTAAGAGATGAAATCGTTTAGCTTACTGCAACATGAGAAATCAAGTAGCGTGAAACTAGCGACAGTAAAGAAAATTCCAATATGGCCGCCATTCGGAACTGAACTCCATCTTCTTCGTTTGTCTTCTTCTCTCTGATCTGATCTATCACTCACTGAGCAGCGCCAGCGCCACACACCAGTGGCAGCAGGCTGCAGTGTTTGAACGTTGTTGCATTAGTTCTGCTTTTGACGTTCTCATAATATAAAATCGTAATAAATACATAATTGATTTATTTGGTAAGCACAGGGTAGCTACGGGGGTGGCCAGTGACACAGCTACATGGGGCACGGGACATCCTAGCCTTCAGTGTAGAACAGCCACGTTGAGGGACCATTCACTAAATGCACACATAAATACATTTTTTATAGCCCCCCATGGATGAAATTCCACAAAACTTGGCAGACTCCCAGAGGGTGTCAGGTTAATCATACACATGAAATTTGGTGCAGTTCATAGCATCTCACCTGAAGATACGGGCAATTAAAGCAATATTACATTACATTTTCAATTTTTACCATGGGGGTGCAAATCACAAATGACTGGTTATAAGCTAAGTTGATCCGAGCTTTTGAGACCAACATACCATAAAAAATGTGTCATCCTCGGTGCCACGGTTCAGGTAGTTATGTAGGAAAAACTGCAATTTTTGGGCTTCGGGCGGGGGCAGCGCGGGGGGGGAGTGACCCCCGGGGACGAAACGAAATTTTTCCGTACAAGTCTACTGGGGCTACATGCCCACCAAGTTTCATGTGCCCCGGTGTTACGGTGTCCCGGGAATCGTTGACCAAAAATTCAGAACCGATGACGGAAAAAAAAAAAAAAAAACTTTGACAACAACTATATGACCGCTTCGCTAGCTACGCTAGCGGCGGTCATAATAAGTATATCAATGGTGATATAAGTAAGGGATAACGGCCGACGAGGTGACCGGTTCGACGGAAATAATGGCTAGGTGGAGGTCTAGAACTCCGGCGACGTGCGAAGCACGGAGACGGAGTTACCTCCGCCGTGCCATTATTTCCGTCGAACCGGTCGACCTCGAAGGCCGTTATCCCGCTTATCTCCCGTTTGTATCTATCAGCTGTATATTTATTCCACCGTTGCCACTTGTGTAGTGTTAATTTCCTATTACAATGTAAACGTTTACATCGCTAAAACTGTCTTGATTGTGGAACTACTTTCCGCCACATATTAACTTTCTACTTGCAGGACAAAACTGCCGTTACTAGTTCTAAATGGATGGTTGCTATGGCCAAAAGCCAGTCGTTAGTTCTAAATGAATGGTTGCTACGGCCAAAAGCCAGTCGTTAGTTCTATCTCTCCTGTTGTCAAGCGGGCGAATCCCAGGATTCGGATGAACTGTAACGTTGAAAGACACGCCATCCAACTAGCTACAATTTACCTCATATGCTACAATGTGACAAGTCAAGTGTTACAATACGCTACATTGTCAGTTGCTATTCCCTCTACAGTGTGGTGATATTCATTAGCTCTGGTCTCTGAGGCACATGAACAGACACGTTTGTAGGCTATCTGAATTTATTTGAAGTAGCCTAATTTGAACTCCACGATGTAGCCTGTCCGTGGCTATTTGAAGTTGAACTCCACGTTTCCGTTGATTGTGAAATTCGATAGAGTCACCGGGAGATCGTACTTGGCTATCTTAGAGGGACCGCATCCACTGCTGACAACGCTTGGTTGTTGAACAAGCTGCTGGTCGTCGTTCCCTTTGGCACTGCCTGCCAAGATGATGTTGCTCCATGTCCTCCTGTCGGCTACACTCGGGGCCCAGTAATTTTTGAGGCTAGCCTCGCATCGATGCCCGGTCACAGACATTATCTGCCGACTTTCAAGGCCAGCCTCAGAAAGGCGCTGCACAGCCGTGCTCCTCAGAGAGTGATTCGTGTATTTGGGAAGTCCAACCTGGAGGTAAGAAAAAAACATTTCAATAAAAATAATCATAGTTTAGAGTACAGGTGAACAAGCTGTGTTTTAATTTAGCCTAAATTATTATTTTTTTGTTGTTTACCTCTTCGCAGATCCTTTTCAGCATATCGCCGAGGTAGCGGCCTCCCATCGGTTCTCTGGAGTACCATATGTCGGTTGTGTCCAGTTTAACCTGCGGCACTTGTTTTGAGTGGAGGTAGAATGACTTGGCGTCTGCAGGGCAGTTTGACAAGTACTTTTTAAAACTTTTCACTGGACACAGTGGATCATCAGGGATTGCATACATGTACCCACGCAGCTGCTCCCTCTGTGGATCTGAAGGGTCTTTATGATTTTTGGACTGCGGATTGAAGGAGAAGCTCACAAACTCGTGTCCATTTTCGTCCGTTTTTATCACGAAGGACTGACGGGTGAGCTGTCGATTACCCTCCCTGCCGCGCCGAGCCATGGATAGCTGGATGTCGAACCACACCTTGCTCACCAGTCCTTTTGCAGTCTCAGGCGAGAGGGCTTCGGACCGGCGCAGGACCTCGATGTGGCGCTCGGGGATGTGGGGGTGATGGCCACTGACGTCCTTGCCTTCTTTTCGGTATTTTTTCAACACAGCTTTGAACACAGCATTGCTCGTTTTAAAGGCCTCGTCGGCAATGATGTTGAACTGCACCGCTCTATTAATGCCGGCACGCAAAGCCATATAGCTGGCGATGCTGTAATCGCGGCCCTGCGCGGTTTGCACCGACGCATAAAACTGTTTGAGGACATTGTTCAGTTCCTCGGAACAATACATTTCGATTGCTGGGTTTTTCCCCTTCTCTTTTAAAAAATCCTGAAATGTTTTACATGCCCAATTTGTTGTTTTTTTTGTGTTGTCTTCGTGTACCTGGTCTTCTATCTTTTCAATGTCTTCTTCTGTTAAACTTTTGTGTCTCCCGTTGTCTGTGTCTTCAAAAGCCTCTTCGATCCATTGTTCGAAAGAGAGATCACCCAGAACATTAAAATTGATTTCAAAATCATCTATTTTGTAAACCATGTTCTCCATATTTTCTCCGCTGACACTGTCCGCTGATTGTCAATAAACCGTTAATTACTTTACTATTGTTGTTATAGTTACCATTCTTAAGTGCATTGATATGGAACGGTGATTAATTGTTTAATGGAACTACTTCGAAGGTAGCAGGTTATACGAAGTTAATGGCCACCCCGTCAGCCAATCAGAGAAGAGAATTCCATTGTTGAGGGAGATAAATGGTTATACTATAGAGGGTTTACAAAACGCTTTTACACACCTCTTTTGTGGGGACAGGTGCGTAGGAATAGGTTACCCAGTTAAACCCGAAGAGGCATCCCGCACATCGTCCACCACGCATGCAAACATCCACCCATCCACCACGCACGCAACATCCACCCACCCACAATGCTGCATCAGCTGCAGCCTCCGCTCCCCCCTTTCTGCTGCCTCCCTGGCCTCTCTGGCTCTGGCCTCCTCCCTCTCTTGAGACTCACGGTGCATGTCAACCAGCACCGCCTCCAGCTGCTCCTCCTTCCTTTCCATCTCCACAAACATCTCCATGACATCCACCCGTCGCCTTTTTGGGGTGGATGCCATGGAGTTGCTGGTGCTGGCCCGTTCAGGGGTCACCACAGAGGGGGGTGAAGCCACTGCCACATCCCGGGAGGATGAGGCAATGAGGACAGGCGGTGTCACAGACGGCCTGCCCCCAATTGCCTCATCCATTAAGGAGTACCACTTCCAGGACGCAGCAGTGGCCTCACCCCCCTCTGTGCTGAAATATGACCGTTCGTGTTTCCTAGCCAGCTAGCCTTGGCGAGTTCGTTCACTGCACCGAGTCAGTACAAAACGCTAATTCAACTAAACAAGCACAGTTATGGCGTATATCAAGTAGAACATAATAGTACTACGTGTAAACAACACAACAGAGATTTTTTCATGAAATGTCATATTTGAACTTACATCTGTATGGGCCATTTGTGACTTGCTCCTCCACCACTTCCAAAGCAGAACCGACTTCAGCCGCCATTATTTTCAAGTTTGAATGAGGCTGATGGTCCCTCCCCTTCCGCTTCGTAGCTAAGATGGCTACCGTTGAGGGTGAGAAGTGTCCAGCGTTCCACACTCAACGTTTTGACCGTTGTGAGTGCACCATCCGGGTACTTGCGGCGCACTTCGTATCGTTCGAAGTTTCAGTGTGAACGCCCTCACACACTCAAATTAAGTATTTTAAGTGCAGAAGTGCGCCAATTGAGACACAGTGACTGTTCTTCTGAAGAAGCGGTGCGCGCAAGGCAGATCTCCCCTAAAACCTAGCCTGTGGCTGTGCGTCATTCCCCCCCCTCACACACTGGTATGCGCAGCAGTGCTATTAACAGCGAGACATTGCTGCTAGTTTAAGTGATGCTATTGTAACAAACAAGTATAGGCTAATATCAAGTTGATTTGCTCACTTGCATCTCTGAAATGTGTGTTGCTAACCAATCTAGGCTATGGCATTTAGATCATTTAGGCTTACTATTGGGTTTAACGTCATTATTTTCTCTCACGTATTTCTTAAAGTGACAGGCACTTAATTACACCTACTGTACACAACCACAAATGTTAAATTTTTTTTTTGAAATTATAAGAAAAATTTGCATTCATGTGTGGATGTAAATATATAACTTTAAGTAGAAATTCTATATCGGGATATATATCGTTATCGTGGTATAGAATTGCCTATATCGGTATATAACTTTTTGTCCATATCGCACAGCACTAAGTCTCCTTACTTCTTGAGGTTCAAGTGGCATCGCGGAACGGGATAATTTAGCTGCTTTGTATCAGTGGCGGTTGCTGCTCATTGGAATAGGGGAAGCTCTGATGAAAATGGTCAACTATTAAAATAATATTATTGCTGCTATATTGTTATTTGAGGGGGAAATATATCCTAAAACAGAATAGACCCAACAGTATACGTTAGGGTTTTGAGACATGGCAGCTGGCTTGGTTAGATTAACTAAGCTTACATCTTACCAGTTCACTTTGAGGGGTTAAATATGCTATTTGGTAGCCTACTAGAGTTATTACAGTTATAGTACGTGACTATTCCTACGTTCATCTGCCTTGCTGTTTTATTTTGAATCTCCCATGGTCAGGAAGGCTATCAAATAGCTTATACAATTCAAGTAAACATTAGCATAACTTAGCCAAACAACAGTTATTATAGCGAGCTATGTGGCTAGCCTACAACTACTACTGAAACAAAAACAAATCACGAACTCTGTAACTCCACATTACGGTTTTATTGATAGGTTAGACCAAAGCCATCGATATCTCAAAGTTGCGACACTACCATTGACTCCTGTGTACAAACAATGGCCGGGTTTCCCAAAATCGTTAAGAAGCTCTTAAGTCCTAAGAACTTCTTAGGAGCGTTCTTAGAACATTCTTACAACGCTCCAAAGAAGTTCTTAGCACTTAAGAGCTTCTTAACAATTTTGGGAAACCCGGCCATTGGCGGCACATCCGGGAACTATTCCATTGAGAATGAATGAATATCTCAGGTGCTATGATAAGACTTTTCTACATGACTTATAGTCGTGTGCATTATAATGCATTTTCATTGAGTAATATATATGTACAGCGCCCTCCACAATTATTGGCACCCCTGGTTAAGATGTGTTCTTTAGCTTCTAATAAATTAAAAAAAAAATCCAAATAATATAGGACCACAATGAAAAAAAGCGTAAAATCCAACCTTTAATACAAGTGCATTTATTTAGAAGGGAAAAAATCCCACATTAAGAAATAATTGTTTTTCATAAAATCACCTGTTCCACAATTATGGGCACCCCTAACAATTCCTAGGAAATAAATGTAATTAAAGTATTTCTGTAATTTCTGTAATTTCTACAGTAGTTTACAAAGTCAATCAGAGTATGTAGGAACATTTAATTAGTAATTCTTAACATCCTGTTTCCCTGGGCTATCAATATGACGTGACACAGAGGCCATTTCTCTTCAACATGGGAAAGACAAAGGAACACACTGTTCAAGTAATGCAGATGTGTGTCGACCTTCACAAGTAAAGGCTGGCTTACATTGCACGATTTTGGTCTGTTTTAACAGTCGGCGACTAAATTTCCAAAATCGGGCCGAAATCTTGGGAGTTGTACTGAAATCGCAGCGCGCTCCCGTCATCTAAATCGTTTAGTGTAAGGTGCCAATCTTAGCGGTTTTAGGTCCGTCGGAGGCAGTCTTTTTCTAGTTTTGCCGTTACGACAATATCAAACATGTTTGATATTATCGGAAGTCTTTTCAGTCGTGGCTCATGCAAATAGTGACGTGAACATTAAAAACCAATAGTAACCTTGCGCGAACATGAAACAGGAAGGGGCAAAATAGGCGACACCTGTAGCCTTATGATTATTTGTTATTTCATTTCTTATAATTTATTAGTCGGCTGTTCTACGTGACAGAACAACTCTATATTAGTGATGTCACACATCAAACAATGCTGCAGAAACGCGAAAAAAATACTTTGATATGAGTAGGCTATCATGTGATTTCCTGTGAATGATGACGTTTAGCCTATTGCACGATGGAAATAATTTGAAGGAATCTAGCAGCAGTCTTGTAAATAGTGACCCACAGTCTTTGCAAAATCCTAATCTGAGACTGGCCTGTGACTAGACTGTGACTAAAAACTCAATGAATTGTCTTTAGATGTGAGAGGGTCTGAGACTGTAGTTTTTCAAAAATCTTCTCCAAGTCTGGCAATGTAAGGTAGGCTTAAGGCAATGGCTATAAGAAAATAGCCACTCGCACACCTGCCCATAATATCTATGGTCAGAGGAATCGTTAAGAAGTTTAAAACAACTGGAACAGTGGTAAACAAGCCTGGAAGAGGACGCAAGTTTATTTTGCCACCACGCACAGTGAGGAGGATGGTAAGAGAAATAAAAAAATCTCCAAAACTCACTGTTACAGAATTGCATCAAATGGTTGAATCTTGGGGTCACAAAGTCTCCAAAACAACCATCAGGCGCTATCTACATGCCAACAAGTTGTTTGGGAGGCATGCAGGGAAAAAACCCTTTCTCACTCAAAATCATAAGCACAAACGTCTGGAGCGGTACTGGGCCTTCAACTGGGACCGTGTGCTTTGGTCAGATGAGACAAAGAGCTTTTTGGCAACAAACACTCTAAGTGGGTCTGGCATAACAAAAAGACGAGTATGCAGTTCCGGTATGCGTTCGGAGAGATAAGACGTGTGTTGGAGCCTCTCTGCGAACATGTTTTAAAATTACCCTTCAAACGAAGCATTTTGTTTTAATTTACGTCTCCCAGTTTTCAATATAGTTACTACGAGTTACACAAGAAGTAAGATGCCTAAAAAACTTCAGAAACCAGAGGTTGAACCACCTGTTGCTGACAACCACGCTGCTAATGTCGACCTAGCACCTAGCACAGATGCTACAGGGTTAGCAATGAGCACAGAACTTACTCCTGCGTTGCTGGAAAAGTTACTCACCACTACCCTCCGAAAGGAAATCTCCGAACTCAGGTCTGAACTTCTTGCTGAACTTCGCAAATCCCAGTCTGCTCTCAGCTCCACCGTAGATGATCATGAGAATAGGATTTCATCATTGGAATCGGCGTTAACCGAGGTATCTTCTGACCTGCGCACGACTGAGCAACGGTGTGCTAATCTGCTCAGTGAGAACAAGCTTCTCCACCATAAGGTCGACGACCTCGAAAACCGTTCCCGCAGGATGAATTTGAGAGTGGTTGGTATCCCCGAGGGCTCGGAACAAGGACGACCCACTGATTTCATGGGATCGTTCTTTACAACCCTCTTTGGTGAGGAAACGCTGTCCCGACGTCCAGCAATCGAACGTGCTCATCGCACGCTTAACCCCAAACCAGCCCCCGGTCAACCTCCACGAGCCATGATTGTCCGCTTCCACCATTTCCAGATGAAGGAGGAGATCGCTGGTCTTGCTTGCAATCAACAAGGCAAGCTTTCATTCAAAGACTCTGCTATCCGAATCTTCCCTGACCTCTCTGCTGAGCTTGCCCGACGCCGAGGGAAATTCAGAGAGATCAAAGCTCAGCTGTACAAAGCAGGTATCAAATTCCGTCATAGATATCCTTGCAAACTGATAGTGTCTCACCAAGACACCGAGCATACTTTTGACGACCCTTCTACTGCCTCTGCCTTCTTCAGCGACAAGATTGCAACCTCTGGCAATGAGATGAGTACCTAGTAGGTTTGAAATGGTTTAATAACGTAGCCTTACCTAAATCTGTTGATGCCGCGATTGACGTTCTATTTTGTATAATGGTGACTGCTGAAGACATGACACTACAATCTCGCTTAATGTTTTGCTGTCTTTGAAAAATTGTCCTTCAGTAAGCAAAGTTAGCTACATTTAACTTATCCATATCTTTTTTGTTGTTGTTGTTTCTAACATTTCTTATGCCTGCCCTGGATATTTTGGCCTCTGTTCTTTTCCCTAGTTTAAAGGTTAATACAGGATTGTCCAGGAGATATAAACAATTTTTCTTTTTTGGGATTTTACATGCTCTATTCAATATGTGGCTGTAGCTAGGCTACCTGTTCATCTCTTCTGTAAACTTGGGAGTTTTTTTGTTTATTTTTTTATTTTTCTAATACAAATGCTTCATAAGGTAACATGGTGTTTGCAGTGCTCTCAAAGATTGGTGTTCCTTTGAGAATGTTCTTTGAATATGTGGGTGATAGCACTGTCAGGAGGTTGTCCCTGGCAGCAGAGGGGCTCATTTTGACCCCTCTCTTCTTCGTTTTTGTTATTATTATCCTCAGTTTAGGTTTCTGTTTGTATGTTTTATTTTTAATGTCCTACTTTCTTCCCTCCCCTCAATTTGCTTTTTATCTCTGGTGCAGAATGCAACCTCTGACTTTCTTATGCCAGTTAGCCCAGTGAGCGTGGGGGGCATTGCTGGAGGAGGGGCAATAACCTTTCTGAGTTGGAATGTTAAAGGTCTCAACTCTCCAGTTAAGCGCAATAAGGTATTTGGCCATATTCACCAGCTTAAAGCAGATATAGTGTTTCTCCAGGAAACTCACCTTAAAATATCTGACCATCAGCGACTACAAAGAAATTGGATAGGCCAACGATTTCACTCCAAGTTTCAGGGCAAGGCTAGGGGTGTGGCAATACTCATCCGCAACACGGTCCAATTTACCCCTTCCACTGTACTTGAGGACCCATACGGGAGGTATGTGATTGTATCTGGCCTTCTGTACTCCACAAAAGTCACTCTTGCTAATATCTACGCTCCAAATTGGGATGACCACCAGTTTATTTCTAAAATTATTTCCCTTCTTCCTGACCTTAATACATACCAGCTTATTCTTGGAGGGGACTTTAATTGTGCCTTAGATAGTAAGCTAGACCGCTCCTCCCCTAGACCAGTACCCATCTCACTCAAAGCAAAGACTATTTTAGCTTTTCTTGAAGACTTTGCTATTACAGATGCATGGCGCTTTTCTTTTCCCACTGCACGTCAATATTCGTTCTTTTCTCATGTACACCACTCCTACTCCAGAATCGATTATTTTCTAATTGACCAAAAACTCTTATCCAACATTAAGTCATGTTCATATGAAAGTATTACTATTTCAGACCATGCACCACTCCTATTAACTCTGCATTTCTCAGGGAAGCCTTTGACTCAGAAAACCTGGCGAATGAATCCCCTCTTGCTATGTGATGGTCAATACACCCACTGTCTCTCTTGTGAAATTGAATTATTTTTAGATATTAACTCTACCCCAGATGTATCACCATGCTCTGTCTGGGAAGCACTTAAGGCGTATATTCGTGGCTGGAGCATCTCTTATTCCTCTTTTGCCAGTAAACAGCGTAAAGCCAAACTATTAGAGCTGTCTACAGACATTCTCAAAATTGACAAACAATACGCAGCTTCTCCAGACCCAGAGCTGTATGGAAAGAGACTAGCTCTTCAGACAGAGTTTAACCTACTCTCTACAAACCAGGCGGTCCAATTACTCCAGAAAACTAAGCAAACATATTTTGAGTTTGGCGACAAGCCTTCTAAACTCCTGGCTTTACAATTAAGGCAACAGTATTCACTCAATTTAATTTCCCAAATCAGATCCCCGGAGTCTGAGATTATTTCCAATACTTATGATATCAACAGCCGTTTTAGAAACTTCTATAAGGAACTCTACCAATCTGAATCATCAGCGGACCAATCACTGATTGAAGCCTTCCTTAATCCTCTCCCTATCCCCTCCTTCGACCAAGATTTGAAGTCCCAGCTTGACCAACCTCTCTCACTGGATGAAGTAAAACAGGCCATAAGATCCATGCAGAGTGGCAAGTCCCCTGGACCTGATGGGTTTCCCACTGACTTCTATAAAGCTTTTACGGATATCTTGGCAAAACCCATGCTTGATATGTTCAACCATGCCCTTAAAGCTGGTTTACTACCACAATCCCTACGCCAAGCGTCTATTTCCTTAATCTTAAAGAAGGACAAGGATCCACTTGAGTGTGGCAGCTTTAGACCAATAAGCCTATGCCCAGTTGATGCCAAAGTATTGGCTAAAGTCTTGGCGCTGAGACTAGAATCCATCCTGCCACAACTAATTCATAGCGATCAAACAGGCTTTATTAAAAATAGAATGGCATTCTTCAATATAAGGCGAGTACTGAATGCCATCCACACGGCTGCAGCTCCAGGTTCGAGGGAAATTCTTCTCCTCCTTGACGCGGAAAAGGCATTTGACCGTGTGGAGTGGGACTTTCTTTTTGCCACTCTGCGCAGGTTTGGTTTTGGAGAGGGATTCATTGCTTGGGTGAAACTTCTTTATACATGTCCACTAGCCTCCGTTCGCACAAATGAAATTTCCTCTCCATATTTTGAGTTACAGCGAGGAACCAGGCAGGGATGCCCTCTGTCTCCTCTCCTTTTCGCCCTCTCCATCGAACCCTTTGCCATAGCTATACGTACAGATGATGGAATTTCTGTTATTTCTAGATGGGGAATAGAGCAAAAAATCTCCCTGTTTGCTGACGATGTCATACTCTATCTTTCAGACCCAGCTACGTCCCTACCCCGAGTTCTTCAGTGTATTGAGAAATTTGGCGCTGTCTCTGGGTATAAACTAAATATTAGCAAGAGTGAACTGTTTCCTTTAAACATGGCTGCAGAGACTCTCCCCTCATCAGCAGCTCTCTTCAAACTTGCACAAAATGAATTCAAATATCTAATCACCCGAAAATACACAGATATGCATAAAAAGAACTTTATATCTGCCCTAGAGCCCACCAGACTTGACTTTGCTCGTTGGTCCTCTCTCCCATTATCCCTTTTTGGCCGTGTAAACTCAGTTAAAATGAACGTGCTACCTAAATTTCTTTATCTTTTCCAAACTATCCCAATCTTTATTCCTAAGTCTTTTTTCAAAACCCTGGACCAGATCATTTCCTCTTTTATATGGAACAAAGGCCCTGCTAGAATACGTCAGTCACTTCTACAAAAGCCAAAAGCGTCAGGTGGATTGGCCCTCCCAAATTTTCAGGCATATTACTGGTCAGCAAATATGCATGCCATCCTATACTGGCTCCATTCCCATTACGGCCTTAGTGACTGGGTTCCAACATGGGTGCAATTAGAGGAGGCTTCATGCAGACCAGCATCTCTAGAGGCACTTGCCTGTGCTCCGCTGAGTATGTCATCGTCCAATCTTAACTGTAGTCCCACAGTAGGCCATTCGCTGAGAATTTGGAAGCAGTTCAAACGCAGCTACGGAATTCAAACGATTTCAATACTTTCTCCTTGCAACAATAATCCTGCCTTCCCCCCATCTATGAAGGATAATGCATTTGGGATATGGCACAAGAGGGGTATTGCAGTATTTAAAGATCTTTACATAGGCAAAATATTCGCCTCATTCTCTCAGCTCTCACTGAACTTCCAGCTCCCCAAGCATCACCTCTTTAGATACTTCCAAATCCGAGATTTTGCTAGGAAAAACTTTAAGGGCTTTCCATCACTTCCAGCTGAAACTCTTCTGGATAGCATCCTCCAAATTAATCCACACAGCAAAGGAGTTACCTCTCGCCTATATGCCCTTATTGCTAATTCCACATCATCTGGAGATCTGACTGTAAGACTTCAGTGGGAAACTGACTTTGACTGTAAGTTTGAAGACGATGACTGGTCTGAAGTTCTGCACAGAATTCACTCCTCCTCCATCTGTGCACGTCACAGTCTCATCCAGCTCAAATTTATCCACAGAATAGATTGGACTAAAACCAGACTTTCCAAGATTAAGCCCGACATTGACCCTATATGTGATAGATGTAGGCAGGCTCCAGCTACGCTGATGCACATGTTCTGGCTCTGTCCGACTCTACTTTCATTTTGGAAATCCATATTCAATACTATGTCTAAAGCCTTGAACTTAAGCACAACAATTGACCCCTCTCCATATGTAGCACTTTTTGGCCTGCCTCCTAAAGATGTACCTCTGTCTAAACATCAGAAAGATGCACTGGCTTTTGCCACTTTAATAGCCAAACGGCTGATTCTTACAGCCTGGAAATCCCCACAGCCACCATCTTTTATACACTGGATGAGAGACCTTATGAACTGTTTACATCTGGAGAAAATTAGACACACAAGACAAAATAAAGAAGAACATTTCCACTCAATTTGGGGTCCTTTCATGTCCCACTTTTCCTCTCTCACCCCCACTGAACTTTCCCCCCTAGTGACACCCCAAGCCTAACTCACTTCTTGTCCCTGTAACTCCACCACAACTGCCAACTCCACCCAATCCCATACGCTACTCCAGAGATATTACCCTCCCTTCCCCTCTTCTTTTATTATTGTGTTTATTATCTAATTGTATTTTCCCCCTTTTTATTATTATTATTATTATTATTATTATGTATTATTTGTTTTATTTGTCTTATGTGTATGTCTGTTTATTACTCTAGACATTTTGTTGATGTTTTTGTTGGTGTTGTTTGTTTCAGTGTTGCTATCAGGGTAGTGGGAGGGGGGAGGGAACATACTTTGTCAAATCTATTTTGTACATTGTTTTCATACAGTGTGTTGTTATTTCAAGAAAACAATAAAAACAAAGTTTTGAAAAAAAAAAAAGACGAGTATGCAGAACAGCACCCCATGCCCACTGTGAAGTATGGGCGAGGATCGGTGATGCTGTGGGCCTGTTTCTCTTCCAAAGGGCCTGGGAACCTTGTTAGGGTGCATGGCATCATGAATGCTTTGAAATACCAGGACATTTTAAAGGAATACGCCACCCAAAAATGAAATTAAGCTAGTCTCGGTCACCCCCAGAGTTAGAACAGTGAAAAAAACCCGGTTAAAATCCGTCCGGGCATTCTCCTGCTTTGGGAGCAGCGATTTTAGCTTTAGCTTAGCACAGTTGTTGTAGATGAAGGGTGTCAGTGAGCACGTCCTCCAAAAAAGTGACCGAGACGACTACATTTTTTTCTAAATATATCTTGGGAGCCGTGTGTTCAAAACGAGTACAAATCATAATGTTGGAGCCATAATGTGTTTTGATTTATGATAAAATTTAAATACTAAATTAATTTATATTTCTTATTTTTTGCATAATATAGTCTTATATAATTACATAATTACATGAAATTCTTGAATACATATGATTTGTTTGTTATATCTGATCCGGGCAGTGGGGAAATGCGTGAGGTCACACCCCCTTGAAACAGGTGACTGCAGCACCTGGCCTTCATTAGGCGGGTGGTTTGTGTCTATTGAGTTGAGTACGCAGGTATACAGGCTTATGGTTTTTGACCGCAGTTTGCGCTACCTTAAGGATTAAAAGAATAGAAAAGGAAACTTGGAACTTTGAATTGGATTACACAACTAACAACAACAACAACCCTTCACGCATCTCCATACTGCCCGGTAGGAACGATCATCATCTTGGAATATTCAACTTCGAACAATAAAATACATGCAAGTAACAACATCAGCTGTCTTGATTACGGAACAGCGCGAGAGCGCGTCAGCCAAGGTTGTATTTGAAAACGTACTCTACAATTGTCAAAAACCTGGCTTATAGCACTTGATCAATGTTTAAAGCATTCCTGGATTTGATCGCTGGAAAATACTGAAGAAATGTTGCTTTGAGACTGATTTTCTACACTGCAAACAGCTGTGCAGGCCTATCTTTCAGTTTGAATGAAACGAGTTCGCTCCGCTTATTGGATGCGCTTTTTGTGTGTCATTGACGTCATTTCATTGAAGAGTTTTTGAGTTCTCCGGTGTTCGACACCGAAAGTTTTTTGTTCAACTACTGATGGTGTAAAACCAATACGAAGCTTAAGTTGGAAATTAATTATGCAAAAGAAGTGAATTGTTTTTTCAAAGTTTGTTGCTGCTAATAAATCAAATTAACATGGACGTCGTGCAAGATTTGGAAAGTGATATTGACACTGCCTTAGACGTCAGGCAGAAACAATTAAAAGCATCACGAAGCGCTAAACTGGGTGTGTTGACCAGAAAGAAAAACGAAGTAACAGAGTTAATGAAGGATGTCTCTAAGATTGAAATGGTTAAAACGAAGATGAAGGAGTTCAGCGAAGCATATTTAGAGTTGCATCATTTAAATGACTCTGTGAAATCTTTACTGTCTGAAGATGATGTTAAAAAGGATCAAAGTGAATGGTATGCTCCCAAAATCACACCTTTCGATGAATTCATAAATCATGTATCAAAGTGGATTGACCAAAATATAAAAATCACTGACAGTGACACTACAATGGGTGGTACAATAATTGATGATGTTGGGCCTAAAGATAGCATTTCCAATGTGCGTTCACATCACTCATCAAGGACTTCCAAAGCATCTAGAGCATCACTTAAAATTCATTTGGAAAGTGAACAAGCTGAATTAACAGCAAAGGCTGATGGGCTCAGAAGGAAGCAACAGCTTGACAGACAAGAAGCTGAGCTCAGAGCTGAGAGAGAGGAGCTTGAGCTGGAAACTCAGATGGTTGCAAATGCAGCTAAACTAAACATTCTCAAGGAGTTCGAAGAGACACAGATTGTGCCTGAAAAGACAAATCAAATGAATGAATATCTGGAAGCTGGATTGGCTCAACGTGCATTTCAACAGGAAGAGAATGATGAAGAAAAGGATGAATTTGAAGAGAATGAGTTGACTCAGGTTTACACACAGCCTGTGGTGGTTTTGGACAGTACCAACTAGGGGTGTGAATCTCTCCCTTTTAAGACGATTCGATTCGTATCGATTCATAAAGCTACGATACGATTCACAGACGATGCGGTTTAATACAGAACGATTCAGTGCGATTCGATACGATGCGATACGATTCGATACGATGCAGTAATAGGCCCCAAAATGCAATATTCTTATTTCTTAATCTCATTTTATTTTCCGTAGGCTACTGCAGATTTTTTTTTTTTTTTTTTTTGCTACTTTAAATGGCATGAGAAAAGTTAGGCTACAATTGCATGTCATTAATTACATTTTTTCCAAAAGACTTGATTGACTGGATTGAAAGACTGAACAAACATTTTGATAATAAGAACGTGGCCAAATGCCTCTAAACGAAATCACTCGGCCAATTAATAGAGATACATTCATATCACCCTATACTTAGCTGCTGAACCAATCACAATAGTTTAGAAATATGTGATGTAGCTGTAGCTCTTGGGAAAGAGTGTCTGTCTGGATTACCTTTCATAAATAAGGAGGGTTACTAACGCACGTTGTGAGAACCGCGTTCAACACATGACAGGTAGGCACTACCCTCCTCAGTCAACTTTCAGACCTGCACCGAACATACAGTAAGGCACCGAAGAATTTGGGGAGACACGGGGAAAGGGGAATGCAGGAGGATGACAAGGGGTGTTTGTTGTAGCCTGAAGCTAGTTTTGAGGCTTGTGCTTACGACTGAATGTCTTAGTTCAGGATACTGCAACACACGTTCACGTCAGCGTTATCTGCGTTTCACTAAACTTGACAAGTTTGTTGCTGCCACTGCTAGCAATGACGTACAGTACCCTCGTTGGAGAAGGCTAGGCGCTGTGTTAGCAAATCACGGTTGGTCTTACGATTTTGAAAGTAGCCTATCATAACTTGTAACTTTAGTTTTCCGATTCGTCATTTTAAAATCGATTTATCTATCGATTCATAGTACATTTAAACCGATCCAGGGGTTTGCCTACCGATGCACTCGCGTTGTTAACGTTCCCGAATGATTACCGATACGTATCGGTTATTTTTTACACCCCTAGTACCAACATGAACACAGTTCCTCATGTGATGACTACTCAAAAGACAATGGAGGAAACAGCAACACTTGGAACATTGAGAGCTCCAGATCCAGCTGTACGCAAAAAGACTGTATCACCTCATCAAATTCATTACGCTCCTTTGGACACAAAGTATGTCATGCATTCAATGAAACCTCCTGAAGGTGTCACTAAAGATCACAGACCTCTGTCTAGGCCATTTCAAAAGACCTCAACCATCAGACCATCTGACCACTTTGCCCCCTCGCTCAAACATCACCATGAACACGTTCGCAGTGCGGATGCACATGGAGCAGTAGGCACATCAACACGCTTACAAACCATAGAACCACTAAGTACCCATCACAGAAATGAAAAACAAGAACTGACTCAACTTGTGAATATAATGGAGAACCAAAACAGAATAACAGAATGTCTCATCAAACAACAAGGCCAGTTTATATTGCCACCAGTCACAATTCCCATCTTTAAAGGAGATCCTCTGGACTATCAGTTCTTCATAAGAGCGTTCGAATATGGCATTGAAAGGAAAACTGAAAGCAGCCAGGATAGGTTGTATTTTTTAGAGCAATTCACATTGGGACAATCTAAAGAACTGGTGCGAAGCTGCCAATTCATGCACCCAGATAGAGGCTATATCGAAGCAAAGAAGCTCTTGAAAAAACACTTTGGTGACGACCACAAAATTGCTACCTCATACTTAGAAAAAGCTGTGAGCTGGCCAGTTATCAAACCTGAAGATGCAGAGGCCCTACAAGCCTACTCAGTTTTCCTCAAGGGATGCATGAACACCATGGAATCTGTGGAATATTTGGAGGAGTTAAATCATCCAACCAACATGAAAGGCATTCTGAGCAAGCTACCTTATAAGATACAAGAAAGGTGGCGAGCCAAGGCCTGTGAAATACAAGATCGCACTGGCACAAGGGCAGAATTCTCAGATTTGGTGAAATTTGTAAGCAACCAGTCTAAAATCCTATCACATCCATTGTTTGGAAGCCTAAATCCCACACATATCAGAAAGTCTGGCTTTTCACCTACAAACAGACCCATTCCCCCTAAAGACATAAGGCCCAAAGGTGGATTCAGTGGATTTGCTACCGGTGTGTCACCAATGAAAAATAACATCCCTGTCATTGAACATAATGATAAAAGGCAAATGAAAACCATCAAAGAGTGTCTGCATTGCAAAGGAGACCACAGTCTTAATTACTGTCCACAACTCAAAAGGAAAAACCATGAACAAAAACTGGAGTTTCTGAAAAGAAAAGGCGTGTGCTTTGGGTGTTTAGAAGTAGGTCACATGAGCAAAGGTTGCCAAAAAAGACTTACCTGTCAGGTGTGTTCTCTCAGACATCCCACAATTCTGCATATTAACAAGAAAGAGATCACTGCATGGAAAGGTGAAGATGCAAAAGATACAGCTGTTACAAGTGCTCTAGTAGACCTGAATCAAACAGATGCGTGGAGTGACACTGGGGCCGGTGTATCAGAATGCAAACTTGCCATTATTCCTGTAAAGGTTAAAATGAAAAAGAGTGAAAAGGTGATTCATACATATGCATTTATGGACCCAGGGAGTTCTGCAACATTTTGCACCGAATCCCTGCTCAGACAATTGCAGACAACTGGAAGCAGAACAAATATTCTGTTAAGAACCATGAACCAAGAAAAGGTGGTTAAATCATTTATGGTGTCTGGAATGGAAATAAGTGGACTTGAAGGCAATGATTATCTTGAACTTCCTGAAGTTTACTCCCAGTCTTTGATTCCTGTGAAAGAAGAAAATATTCCCAATCAGGAAGATGTAGATCAATGGCCATATCTTCACGAAGTGAAAATACCTAAAATAAAGGCGGAAATTGGACTGCTAATTGGAAACAATGTTCCAAAGGCTTTGGAGCCATGGCTCATCATAAACAGTCAGGGAAACGGTCCTTACGCTATAAAAACTACGCTAGGATGGACTGTAAATGGACCACTAAGGAAAAGCTCCGAAAAGGCCATTACGGCAAACAGGATCTCTCTTGTGAAGCTTGAGGAGTTGTTGCAGCAGCAGATGAAATATGACTTCCCAGAACGCCAGCAGGAAGAGCGGTTGGAGATGTCACAAGAAGATCTTGCATTCTTGGAAAAGGTCTCAGAATCAGTTACTCTGCATGAGGGGCACTATATCATTGGACTGCCTTTAAGAGACGACAAAGTGAAATTCCCCAATAACCGCTGTCTTGCTGAACAACGAGCCATAGGCTTAAGAAGAAAACTGTTAAAGAACAGCAAATTCCACGAGGAATACAAAGCATTTATGGCAGACATTCTAAAGAAAGGATTTGCAGTCCCAATAACACCTGAGGAAGACAAAGTTGGAAAGGTGTGGTACATTCCCCACCACGGGGTGTACCACCCAAAAAAGCACAAACTTAGAGTAGTCTTTGACTGTGGAGCTACATTTCAAGGCATGTCACTCAATTCCCAACTTTTACAAGGCCCAGACCTCACCAATAACCTCACTGGTGTTCTAACAAGATTTCGTCAGGAAGCTGTAGCCTTCATTGCCGATGTGGAGGCCATGTTTCATCAGGTCAAAGTACCCGAAGAGGATTCAGGTCTTCTGAGATTTTTGTGGTGGCCTGATGGGAACCTGGACAAGTGCCTTGAAGAGTACAAAATGGTGGTACATATCTTTGGAGCCACTTCTTCTCCAAGCTGCGCCACTTTCGCTCTACAGCAGTGTGCCAGAGACAACATAGGCAACTTTGACACAGAAGTCACGCAAACTGTGCTTAAGAACTTTTACGTTGACGATTGCCTGAAGTCCGTAAGATTTGAGAAAGACGCCATAACACTCGCTAAAGACCTCATCAGTTTGTGTGCCACTGGTGGTTTCAAGCTGAACAAGTGGATCAGCAATAGCAGGTCACTGCTTCTCTCTATCCCAGAGCAAATTCGAGCACGAGAGATGAAAGACTTAGATTTGGATCAGGATATACTGCCCATTGAAAGAGCTCTTGGAGTACAGTGGTGTATAGAGACAGATTCCTTCCTCTTTAAGATCCAGCTTCAAGACAAACCACTTACTAGAAGAGGAATCTTATCTATGGTGAGCTCTATCTACGATCCTTTGGGTATGTTGGCACCTCTCATCCTCTCTGCAAAGCAGGTACTGCAAGAGCTGTGTGGTTTAAAGCTTGCTTGGGACGATCGAATTCCTGAATACTTGGAAAAGAAGTGGGTGACCTGGTTGGCCGACTTGCCTCAGCTGAACAACTTCAGAGTCAGAAGATGCTTTGTGCCGGAAGATTTTGGAAGCCTCATCTCCGCTCAACTCCACCACTTTTCTGACGCGAGTGAGTGTGGATATGGCACTGTCACTTACCTAAGACTGCTGAACAATGACCACAAAGTGCATTGTGCATTTGTTATGGGCAAAGCCAGGGTTGTACCTTTGAAACCCATCACTATCCCAAGGCTTGAGCTCACAGCATCTATGGTGGCTGTGCGAATGGACAGAATTCTGCAGGCAGAGCTTGATCTTCCATTAAAAGCATCAGTCTATTGGACAGACAGCACATCCGTGCTTAAGTATCTCCAAAATGAAACCTCTAGATTTCACACCTTCGTGGCGAATAGAGTGACCAGCATCCGTGCAGCATCTGACGTTGCACAGTGGAGATATGTGAGCAGCTCTTTGAACCCCGCTGATTGTGCATCAAAGGCGTATCAGCGGCACGCTTTCTCAGTTCTGGATGGATCCAAGGTCCTGAATTCTTACAACAGCCAGAGTCAGAATGGCCTAAATCCCCAGAATGCACATTAACACAGAATGATCCGGAAGTGAAGGTTTTCACTACAAGTGCTACCTGTGTGGATGAAGCTATAAAGACAGTAACCAAGTTCATCACTCACTATTCAGACTGGCATCGTCTTCGAAAGGCTGTAGCATGGATTCTAAAGATCAAAGCAGTACTGAGGGAAGAATGCAAAGAAAAGAAGGAAAAGAAAGATACATTTGGAAAAAGACACAGCAAAGCTCTGCTATCCACGGATGACTTGCAGAAAGCTGAAATGGCCATAATCCAGTTCTGCCAGTCAACGGAATACAAAGATGAATTAGCAGCTCTGAGAAAAGGAATGGTGGTGAGAAAGAACAGTCACATCCATAAACTCAATCCAGTTTTCCAGGATGGAATAATAAGAGTTGGAGGAAGGTTGGTCAAGTCAGCTATGCCATCTCAAGCAAAGCATCCATCTATTCTGCCAAAAGACCATCACGTGACAACTCTAATCATCAGAAGCGTCCATGAATCTGTTGGTCACAGTGGCCGAAACCATACACTCTCAAGCCTACGGCAGAAATATTGGATACCAAGAGCCCACTCTGCAATTAGGAAAATGATTACAAAATGTGTTTATTGCAGAAGACTGAGTGGTGCTAAGGGTACGCAGTTCATGTCTGACTTACCTGAAGATCGGTTGTTGCCTGATGAACCTCCCTTCACAAATGTGGGGATAGACTTTTTTGGTCCATTTGAGATCAAGAGGGGAAGAACAACTTTGAAGCGGTATGGTGTGATCTTCACATGCTTGAACGTTAGAGCTGTGCACTTGGAAGTTGCGCATACATTAAATACAGACTCCTGTATTAATGCAATCAGGAGATTTGTAGCAAGACGAGGCACAGTCAAGGTCATGAGGTCGGATAATGGAACCAATCTCATCAGAGCAGAACGAGAGTTGCGAGAGTCTATTCAAGATCTAGACAGTCTCAAGATTCATTCCACCTTGTTAAAGAAGGGCATAACATGGAAACTCAACCCACCTGCTGGATCCCACCATGGCGGAGTATGGGAGAGGCAAATACGGACATTCAGACGCATTCTTGGAGCTTTAGTGCTGGAACAGACTTTGGACGAGGAAGGCTTGACCACGTTGTTGTGTGAAGTTGAAGCCATTATCAACGACAGGCCCATCACTAAAGCTACCAATGATCCTCTGGACTTAGAGCCTCTCACACCAAATCACCTCCTCCTCCTTAAAGGAAAACCCTTCTTGCCACCTGGAGTATTCACCGTTGGAGACTGTTACGCCAAAAGAAGATGGCGTCAAGTACAGTACATGGCAGACCTCTTTTGGAAAAGGTGGACGAGAGAGTATTTGCCAGAACTGCAAGAAAGACAAAAGTGGACAAAGAAAAGGAGAAACTTCGTCACAGGTGACATTGTCTTAATAGTAGACGACTCTGCTCCTCGGAACTCATGGGTCATGGGGCGAATCACAGAAACCCTGTCAGACAAAAGAGGATTCGTGAGACAAGTAAAGGTGCAGACCAAGACCAGCACCCTAATAAGGCCCATCACAAAACTTGCCTTGCTCCTTGAAGCCTGAATCTGTCTGTCTGTCTGTCTGTCTGTCTGTCTGTCTGTCTGTCTGTCTGTCACACTTACACATCACACTTACAGACAAATACACTGAATTACATAACTACATTTGCATACATCATGGACTTTACGAATTAACTTTTTTCTACTTTTTGGATCAAGATTTTTTGACGAACTGGAATATCATATCCTTTTGAAGTATATTGCTTGCACAGTTGCATGTTTGAACTAAGTATGATATGAATTTGGATGGCTCCTATGATTTTGTTAGTAATTGTATTGTTTGCCTACAAAACAATTAGGGGCCGGAATGTTGGAGCCATAATGTGTTTTGATTTATGATAAAATTTAAATACTAAATTAATTTATATTTCTTATTTTTTGCATAATATAGTCTTATATAATTACATAATTACATGAAATTCTTGAATACATATGATTTGTTTGTTATATCTGATCCGGGCAGTGGGGAAATGCGTGAGGTCACACCCCCTTGAAACAGGTGACTGCAGCACCTGGCCTTCATTAGGCGGGTGGTTTGTGTCTATTGAGTTGAGTACGCAGGTATACAGGCTTATGGTTTTTGACCGCAGTTTGCGCTACCTTAAGGATTAAAAGAATAGAAAAGGAAACTTGGAACTTTGAATTGGATTACACAACTAACAACAACAACAACCCTTCACGCATCTCCATACTGCCCGGTAGGAACGATCATCATCTTGGAATATTCAACTTCGAACAATAAAATACATGCAAGTAACAACATCAGCTGTCTTGATTACGGAACAGCGCGAGAGCGCGTCAGCCAAGGTTGTATTTGAAAACGTACTCTACACATAATGCAAAATCGAACGAGACTATTACCTGGGCAGATCTTTACTTGGAACTATATTCAGCCTCATCGCCGACGAAGCACCGCTAGCTAGGCGCAAAGTTCTCACGTAGCAGTCTTGTAAACTCTTCTAGATTCGACTGGAACTTCACGGGATGGGATTCAAGTGGTGCTACGTGATTTGAAAGTGCTACGCAGCTGGATATTGGGTATCATCAGCCAAACATGCTGAATTTTGGGGGTGGCAGTGACATTTGTAATGTGCATAGCCTAGATCCTAGTCATTACAGCGTTTCGAGACATGCCAGGTGGGGCGCGAGCTGACGTGAAAAACCGGAGATTTCTTTTTAATCTGTAGCCTGTGCCTTCCTTTATTGATAATTACGAGAATGCACCTCCATCTCACAAAACAAACACAAACAAGGTAATCTAGACTCTTGTAGGCCTATCATTGACCAGATGAAAATGTTAGTCTGTCCTGGAACCATAGTCCGAAAAAAAATATTGATGTCGGAAATTTAAAGAGTCACTTCACCCCATAACTCCACCCACTTCACATTTCTGAAAACGGCTTTCAAAATGGGCGAGACGTTCTGAAATTTTGGAGAGAGAGTGCAGCACTGCTGCAACCAATCAACCATGGTGATTTCGTGTCAATCTGGGAATGAGTGCTGCAGACATGGCTTATCACAGGTAGGCTAATCAGGGCAGCAGGTGTTGGGGCGTTTCAGTCCTAATTTGTAACGACCCGGTGACGTAGTATCGGACTAGAAGTGCAGGACAACGTCAGCATTCCAATAGTATTTTGGACCAACATGCCATGGCATGTTTTCAAACGGTAGTATGCGCGAGAGAGCAATATCTCCAATACAAAATCAGACGAAATGTTACTTTTGTCGAGAAACACGATTTTTGTCAATATTAACCCTGGTAATAGTACAGTTCACCACTTATGAGTATTTTCAATCAATCAACAGCTCAAAAAACCTATTTTAGGGTGCAGTGACCCTTTAATTGCAGCGGAAACAAAAAAAAACGTTTATGTTCGAGACGAGCGCAGGAAAATTGAAGGATATCTTGGCTATCTGTCCGACGACACAATTGCTGTTCTGCGAAGAACAACTGCTTGACAAACGCAAACACTCATGTTTTGCCTTGCAAGTGGACAAGGCCACCGACAGTTACAAAGGTGGTTTAGTTATTGCTTATGTCCGCTTTGTTAACTTGACAGCGGGCGAAGATATATTCTGCGAGTATGCCAAAAGTAGGGCCACTGCAGATGAACTATTCAACATTGATCAACAATTAGTCTACCTGGCAGGACATCAAATGGGAAAACTGTGAGGGACTTTGCTCGGTTGGCGCACAGACGATAGCAGGTAAAAGAAATGCTATCGTCGTGATAAAGAGGGTAGTGCCCGATGCGCAACAGACGTACTGTTTCATTTAGGGAAGCGCTCGCGTCAAGGCTTGACCTGAATAAGATTTTGAACGAGGTTGTGAGAGTGTTGAACTTCATTTATAACACAATGGTAGCATATAGTTGGCCCTTTTGCTGTATTATTGGAAATCAGCTTTTTTTGAAGCAAGGATTGACACCTTGTCAATGACAAAAAACTGATGTTATTGGTCATTGATCTAGATTTTTATTTTCTCTTTTTCAACTGATATTTATCTTTAGTAGCCTAACTGTTATTTGTTAGGCCTACTGATGTATATTTAGCAAGTGAAGTTATAAATATGACAATTTTGAGCTTGACCTATACTTTCTATAGAGCGATGATGGACAGGTGGGGCTCGAGAAAGCCCCCTTAATCAAAGTGGGGAATGAAAGAAAAAGTTTGAGAACCACTGGGTTAAAAGAAATGTGTCAGCAGGTTGCGCTCACTTTGGTTGTAGGCTATGTCAGACCATCAGAGTGTAGCTATCGGCTGATGATGCCAGAAAAAAACAACTTGTCAGTTTCGTCTGATTGCTTTGACACTGATTCGTTTTACATGCTCTAAGGAAGACCACACTTGTATTTGTCTTCATGAAGGAGTATAGCCTACTCAAAAAGGAAAAGTTGAATGACTTTGCTGCATTTAGACACTGCACAGTTAGGAATACTTTATGTAATTCCAGTCAAGTACCCTAGGCTATTATTCCTCATAGCTCAAGTGTAAGAAGAGTGCTATTGTTAAGCTAAGCTAAAGGTAGCCATTAATGCAAGCAAAACAATAGCTTTATGGACTGCCAATTAACTTGTTAGTAACTGGTTAGGATAATATGATCTAGCTGCTAGATGATCCTACAATTGTAGTCAATGAATCATTTGAAAGATATGAGGAAATATTAGAAGAAAACCATGTAGGCTAGATGAAACATTTTGAAAAGACAATTGTTTAGCAGCCACAGATAGTGTAGCCGCTCCATTCTGAAAGCTATAGTCTATAGAGCAATATCTAATGTAAATGGATCATACCGTTCACGTGTTTTCCATCCTTGATGCTTGTTGTTGTTGTGCTTGTTGTTATTGTTTTTGAGTCTTTTGCTTGTTCTTGTTGCTCGGCTGATGCCGTTGTTGTTGTTATGGTTATTGTGTTGTTGTGCGTGTTGTGCATGTTGTTGTTGTGCTTGTTGTTGTTATTGATGTGCTTGTTGTTGTTGTTGTGCTTATTGTTGTTGTGCTTGTTGCTGCTGTTGTTGTGCTTGTTGTGTTTGTTGTTGTTGTTGTGCTTGTTGTTGTTCCAGTGCTGTTGTGGTTTTGTTGTTGTTGTTGTTTATGTTTACATTGATGCTGTTGATGTTGTTTTTATGCTGTTGTTGTTTTAGTGCAGTGTGTATGTATGGTGTACTACACCACTAGAAATATCTTCACATCTGTAGGGGTATGAGTTGGTTGCTTCATGGATGCAACTGAAACTGTGTCTCATAGACAATGTTGGGAAGGTTATTTTTTTGAATGTTTCTCACTACAGTTGACAGATTACTGAAAGTGAATAAGTGTGAGTGAATGTGTTGTTAAGTCATCATAACATTATTTTCTTTCTTTCTTTCTTTCCTTCTTTCTTTCTTTCAGAGAATTAATTTCATAAATACAACTTACATATCCTAACCCTAACCCCATTTACATACGCACACATACAAACACACTCACCCACACACAAGCCAGGACATACATACACTTCACATACATTTTGAAACCAACGGCTCTTTTAAGAGCCACCACTCTCTCTCTCTCTCTCTTTCTTTCTTTCTTTTTTTCTTTCTCTCTCTCATTCTCTCAATGGCATGTCCCAGCAGAGAGGAGGAGTATGCCAAGTTGCTTAAGGACATGGCAGCTTTTGATAGCGAGACACAGCATCTTAAAAAGGCGAAACCAAACAAGGTAGCTTGACCAATCAGTCTGTTGGCTTTTTTAAAGTAGTAAATAGAAGTAAACGGACATAAACTAGATTGCATAGAGATGTTTTCTTATTTTCTTGTGTCACAGGTTGATTGTAAAATCACTTGGGAGGAGACGGATGAGTGGGGACGCTTGATTGCTCCACCAGGGCTACAACCTCCGAAAAGTATGCTTGTGTTTGCCTGTGTATGATATTCCAAGTGTTGTATTTCAAGTATGTCAACATTCTTGTAATTGTCTCTATTGTCCCTGGCAGGATCTAGAAATAAACCCCTGACGGAGTCTCATGGTGAGTTTAGCGCTACAGTAGTAGAGTTGGACCATTACATTATTTGTGGCCAGACTCTTAGTCTGAAAGATTACCAGGCATCTGGATATTCCAGGCTAGCAGTTTGATGTTATTATGTTGATTATCATTTTGACTGTGGCAATAGTAAAATCTATGAAAAAAGGCTATCAGTCCATGTCTCTGCTTTCCTAATGCATTTCCATTTCACTTTCTGTATGTATGTTCTTCGTGCAAAACATTACTGTCCCCTCCCTCCAGGAGCTACATCTTCAGTAGCACATCAGGAGGATACAGGTTTGTCAATTGATATTTAATATTCAGTTATCAATGAACAATCACATAGTATAGGGCACAACTGCTACAAAAGCAATACATAATGCAAGTGACATTGATACATTTATGTAATGTCAAGTGATAGTTATTAGGGATGGCGAAAACTACACATTTTCTTGACCGACCACCGAGGCTCATTAGCCGGTTGAAACCGGTTAGCCGATTCGTTTAAAATAAATTATGCTATTTTAAATAACAGCCAGCCACGCAATTTCCCAACTCTCATCTCTCTGTCCCCCGCTCCTACACAGCCCCGGCGCCGCCCTTTCACTCACGTCACTTTTTAAAATCCCCAACAGCGCCAAACATGAGTCCTGCAAACCAAGGAGCTTGTAAGTGGAGGACAAATGGTTCCTTCGCTCCGAAAATGGTTTGGGTTCAATGTGATCGCGTTGCAAATAAAGGCGTTTGTCTAGCGTTAGAAGCTCATTTGAAGCTGAAATGACCGCGGCTCACATATGAAAATGACAGCTCCGAAGAGACGCAGCTTAGTTTGAGGAAGTGCTAACAATAACGAAAGATGATACCTTATCTGTTACCATTTATGACCCTTTCTGAAATGTAGATGTAATGTCTTTCCAAATCTAAGCCCATCTTATGCGGAAAGTTGCCTAGACTGCAACACGATAAAACCAATGGATAAAACAGCGCACTTCCAGATTGCAAAAGACGCAACGGCCACCGCTGTGACCTCGTGCCAAATGTTTTTATTGGTTTATTTCGTAGCCTAGCCTACAAGCAGGCGAGTTATGAAAAATTGAGTGTGAGGGATAATTTATTAACTTCACACAAAGAAAGATCTTCTTGGAATGAGATGGCTAGCTGTAGTAGCGTTTATAGTCCACTGTCTTTAGCCTAATTTAAAGATGCCTCTTTTTTTTTTTTTTTTTAACCGACTAGCGACAACTTTGGTCGGTTAACGTGGATACGGTCAACCATCGGTCAAACAGTCACCGGTTAACATCCCTAATAGTTATGTAGTGTCTCTTATTATTCACCATCTAAGGAGAGTGGTTACAAGTGTTACCCACCTTTGACTGCCCAGTGGGTCCAGAGAGGCAGAGTAGCTGTATGACCTGGAGGGAGCGTCAGGATCAGTCCCAGAGGAGGTGGAAAGAGGCCCAGGCAGACCTCACAGAGGGAGTTTTGGCGTCCAAATGTGACCCAGCAGGGGGCGCCTGTGCGACCACTTTTCTACACTCTACACTGGGGAGTAGACCACACCCACTCAATAGACCAAGACACAAGGAATACAGTTAAAACAATATGGTTTATTATAAATGTTTAAAAAGGGGTTTTCCCAAAAGGGAAGAGTCCAAAAGGGGCAAAGTCAAATACTGGGCTGGGCCAGTTTGCTCCCGTGTAGGAAAAAGGCAAAGAGGGCACTGTTCTCTTCGGCCACTCGGCGGGGCTGGATGGTTTGTCCTGGACACAGGTGTCGGCTCCCAACAGTCTCCCTAAACACAGCTGATGAGAGACAGAGGCACAGAACAAGAGCTGGGTTAATTAGCACAGGCCAGTCGGTGCTTGGTCGACCAGGGTTCAGGTGCAGCCAGCAGGGGGTGTTTGGCTAGCAGGCTAGTCAGTGTTCAGTTAGGCAAGCGCTCAATAAAGCCAGCAGGGGGGGGGGGCAGGTAGATGGCAGGCTAGTCAGTGTTCAGATAGGCAAGCTCTCAATAAGGCCTGCAGGGGGACAGGCAGACGACAGGCTAATCAGTGTTCAAATAGGTAAGCTCTCAATAAGGCCTTCAGGGGGACAGGTAGATAGCAGGCTAGTCAGTGTTCAGATAGGCAAGCTCTCAATAAGGCCTGCAGGGGGACAGGCAGACGACAGGTTAATTAGTGTTCAAATAGGCAAGCTCCCAGTCAGGCCTGCAGGGGGACAGGTAGATAGCAGGCTAGTCGGTGTTCAGATAGGCAAGCTCTCTATAAGGCCTGCAGGGGGGCAGGCAGACGACAGGCTAATCAGTGTTCAAATAGGCAAGCTCCCAATAAGGCCAGCGGGCAAATGAGGCTATTTGGTATCCCAACCAGAGGCACAGGTTACGCAGGTAACCTCCAGCTACGTCAGGCAGTTCAGCACACGTGAAGCAATCCACAGCAATTCCACAGCAAAGACACAGCAAACAGTGAGGCACTTCAAACAGTGAGGCACTTCAGACAGGTCACACACTCGGTGGCAGGGAGAACTAAGGCCTGGATCACGTAGCAGAAGATAATGTAACTTGTGCCCGAGGGGAGGGGAGGAGAGCCGCCACTTATCTTGCAGAGCAGGGGGAATACAGGCGCACAATTACGACGCACGTCAGAAACGTTATTAAGTTACACGTCGTGGGATGGCCCACCAAACACACAGGCAAATATACAGGAGACACTTAGCTCGTAGCCAGGCGGACGTCTTCAGCTCTTCCGAGATCCAAGCGGTCTAGTCGTAACGTGGTTGGCTCTCTTCCACAGGAACGTAGAATCCGTAGCTGCTATGGTACCCGTTCCACAGTGCATTCGCTCCGGTCCGTTCACGTCCTCCTTGTCGGATTGTCAGCCCTCTCAGCGGATCCGTCTTTAGTCCGTGTGCCCGGGTGCCTGTGTGCCTGTGCTGCCAGTCAGATCCCCCTCCAGACGAACTTCCTAACTCTTCGTTTCCTGGGGTATAAAAAGCACTCCCCAAACCCACGCACCAATCACAAAACATCATTTTACCCGCTAAACAGCTGTAGTTAATGGGCTAATAGATAGACGATTGAATGAATGCTTTGTTTACAACTGGTCACAGCGGGCCGCCATCTTGGCTTAGTGTAGCAATGTAAATAGTCCCCAGGGAAACTATTCCCTTCACCATAGTCCCGTGACACCCAGTTGCCATACCTCACTGGTGGTCTTCCTTGGGTGTCCCTCTGAGAGCGTCTGTGCTGCGGCGGGGGACTTTCTTCCACCACAGGCGTTGGAGCCCCAGGGGCTAGGGTCCATCCCAGCAGGGGTCCCTGGAGTGCTTCAGATGCCTCGGGCCCCTCAGGGGTCGGGCTGTCTACCATTGGGTAGTTGGGGCAAGGCCGAAGTAGGTTGCGGTGAAGTACCCTGTCGGGACCAGACCTTCCTTCGGGTCTCACGGTGTAAACCGGCACGTTTGGTCGGGGGCAGCCAACCACCACATAGGGTCCAGATTCCCACCGGTCACTTAATTTACCTCGTCCTCGACGCTGGTGTTCTCGGACAAGCACCCGCTCACCGGGTAATAGAGGGGCATCTTGGGCTGTGCGGTCGTACAGTCGCTTGTTCTTTGCAGCGGCAGCACCCAAGTGTTCAGTGACTTTCTCGTAGGCATAGCGGAGGCGTTGGTGGTGCCGACCCACCCAGTCTGTAGTACTCTGAGCCCCCTCTGGCTGTGCTACTCCTAGGAGCATATCAGTGGGCAAGCGGACATGCCTCCCAAACATCAGATACGACGGGGCATAGCCGGTAGTACTGTGCACACTATTGTTATAGGCTTGGAGCAGTGAGGGGAGGTATTCTACCCACCGATCTTGTTGTTCTTTTTCCAGAGTCCCTAGTAGACCCAGCAGGGTCTGGTTGAAGCGCTCGCATCCCCCGTTACCCTGGGGGTGGTATGGGGTCGTTCGTGTCTTCCGACAGCCATACAGCTGGCACAGTTCTTGCACAACCTTGGCTTCAAAATTCGGGCCCTGGTCTGAATGGAGGGTCTCCGGGCACCCGAAAGGCTGGATCACATTACTCCACAGTGCCCTGGCAGTGGTGATGGCAGTTTGGTCGGAGGTGGGGATGGCCCAAGCGTACTTGGTGAACAGATCAGTGGCAACCAAGATGTTCTGGTACCGGTCAGTTGGACGGCTCAGCGTCAGAAAGTCGGCAGCAAGGATGTGGAGGGGGGCTTTAGGCACTATGGGGACTAAGGGGGCTCGGGCATCTGGTCTCTTCTTATGCAACGTACAACGGGGGCAGCTCTGGATGAATGTACTCACAGATTCTTCCATCCGCAGCCAATAGAAGTTCCTTCGGATCAGGGATAGCGTCCTCTCCTGGCCCTGATGGCCCATGTCAGTATGGTAGGCCTTCAGAAGAGCCTGGATCTGTGGCTGTGGTACAACCACCTGCAACATAACCTCATGGGTTGCATTGTCTTGTATTGCTCTGCAGAGTACCCCTTCCTGTAGACTCAGCTTACCCCAATGGCTCAATATCTGCCTCACGGTCTGCGTTTGTGCCCTCCTCTCTTCTGCTGGAGGCAACGCCCCACGCTCCAGGTACGCATGGACCACCCGCAGATCTGGGTCCTCCGCCTGCAACTCTGCCCACTGTCTTGGGTTCCAGCCCCAGCCCACCGGCACCGCACCTTCATCTGTCCCTGGGGCCTCGATGACTGCTACCAGCAGTCCTTCCTCTGGCTGTGTGGATGGAGTCACGGCTGGAGGCACCTTCTCTGCAACAGGAAGCCTGGAAAGGACATCGGCATTAGTATGTTCTCTACCGGGTCGGTACCGTATCTGATAGTCATAGTTGGCAAGTTGGGCTACCCAGCGCTGCTCTACCGCCCCCAGCTTGGCCGTGTGGAGATGGACCAGGGGGTTGTTGTCTGTCACCACCATCACCTTGGCACCCCACAGATAGTCTTTGAATTTCTCACTCAAGGCCCACTTTAGGGCTAGGAGTTCGATCTTGAAAGAGCTATAATTGGAGTCGTTGCGTTCCGCGGGATGGAGGCTTCGACTCGCATACGCAATAACCCTCTCCACTCCCCCTTGCTGTTGCGCCAGTACCGCACCCAGCCCAGCATTGCTGGCATCAGTGTAAAGGGTAAAAGGCTGGGAGAAGTCGGCATAAGCCAAGATGGGAGCCTGCAGCAGCTCAGCTTTCAGCTTTTGGAAGGCAGCGTCGCACTCCGGGCCCCAGGTAACGGTGGGAGAACCCCTACCACGAGGACGTCCGGTGCCGACCAGAAGCTCATTCAGGGGTTTGGCTATCTTGGAGAAGTCTTTTATGAAGCGCCTGTAGTACCCCACAAAACCCAAAAAGGACCGTACCTGTTTGACGGTTTTAGGAGGTTGCCATTCTTGCACCGCGGATACCTTTTCTGGATCAGGGGCGACGCCTTGGTAGCTGACGCAGTGGCCCAGGAACTTGACCTCTTGTCGGAATAGCTGGCACTTCTCTGGCCGTAGTTTCAAGCCATACCGCTCCATAGCTCGAAATACTTCCTCCAGATGTCTCAAGTGGGTGGGGAAATCGGGGGAGAAGACGATGACATCATCAAGGTACACTAGAGTGGACTCGACCAGCTGACCCCCGAGGCATCTCTGCATCAGCCGCTGGAAGGTGGCCGGGGCATTGCAGAGGCCAAAGGGCATCCTGTCCCACTCAAAAAGCCCAAAGGGTGTGGTGAACGCGGTCTTTTCTCTGTCTCGCTCTTCTACTTGCACCTGCCAGTAGCCGCTGGCCAGGTCCAAAGTGGAGTACCACGCTGCCTGAGACAAACTGGTGAGAGAGTCTTCGATGCGGGGCAGGGGGAAAGCATCTTTCTTGGTCATACTGTTCAGTTTGCGGTAGTCAACACAGAACCTCCAGGCGCCCGTCTTCTTTTGGACCAGTACAATAGGGGCAGCCCACGGGCTGCTGCTCTCCCGGATAATTCCCCCTTCCAACATACCTCTCAGCAACGACCGGACCTCCTGGTAGAGGGTGGGGGGCACAGGCCGATAACGCTCACGGCTGGGAGCCACATCACCCGTGGGGATCTGGTGTTTCACCACATCTGTACAGCCGTAGTCTTCGTCATGGGTGGAGAACACGTGCTGCCACCTATCCAGAAGCTGTTGGAGTTGTTGCTGCTGGTTCCCATCCAGGTTTTCACCCTGCAAAGACTCACAACACAGATGGTCAGGCATTCTCCCCGCTGTCATCCCCAACCCCTGTTCTGTGTGGACAACACCCACTTCTACAACCCCAGGTCCCACTCTAGTAAAACAAACGTCGGTACCTTCGACCACTTGGGATGGCGTTACCGTGGTGACTCTGGCCAGGCCTTGGTGGTGATGCAGGTGGACTGGGTAGGGTTTGGTGTTCCTCACCCTGACTGGGACGCGCCCCCGGTGGACTGTCGCAATGGCGCGAGCCACCTCAACCTCCTTGCATTCCAGGTGTGGCTCCACTACCACCCAAACGTCCTGTCCGTGTTTTCGAGATGGCACTTTAGCCCAAACCAGGGCTTCGCTATGCGCAGGGATGGCAAGGGCATAGCGGCAGGAAACTCGAGCAGTGTCTTCACGCTCCCCCTGTGCCCGGGCGGTGTGGATGCGGTGGCAGTCTGCAAGGATGTGTTCCCAGTCTCTCACCTCTGGGATGTGGGTGTGTCGAGGTGGCTGGTCCTTGCGGTTCTGAAACAGCTGTTCCCAACAGCCAGATATGACATTCATACCCAACAAGGCTCGATGGTTGCCAAGACAATGATTCCTCACGACAACAACCCCCTTCTCCGGGACCACAACCCCTTGGACCTGGAAGTCAGCCACTATGTAGCCGGTATAGGGGATGTCCAGTCCGTTCGCCCCTCGCAGGGTCAGCCAGGATGTCTCAGCCTGTTGTAGTTGTTGCACGTCAAAGATCTCTTTACACAGGTCTTCTGAGAACAGAGTCACTTGTGAACCAGTATCAACCAGACACTGGACTTCCTTACCGTTGACAAGTATCTTTACGACAGGGCATTGACCAATCAGGACATCTCTAGGGACGGGCGAGGGGTCAGTTGAAGGGGTCCCAGCCACTTGACCCACAGTGGCCGGCAAAGCTAAAAATCCTGTTGTGAGGTACGTCGTGCCTCACAGTGCCGGCTCACATGTCCTGCCACTCCACATCGGTTACAGATTGGCCTACCCTCTTCATCCCACTGGAACCTGGAGCTAGTGGGTCGGGCCGCCCTGCGCTCCCGTGCGCCTTCGGAAGAAGACCTCCCTCGAGAAGGTGGTGGGCTACTTGGACGGCTCCTACGCAACTCACCCAGAAGAGTCCTAGACAGTTCTGCCATCTGTTCTTTTACATCTTTCATTATCTCAGCATGCAGTTCGCGCTTCCAGTCGGTAGTAGATGGGGGGGCAGGGGCACTGGCGCTGCTTGCAGCCACACTCACAGGCTGTTCGTTGGTCTCTTGTTGGTCCAACTCCAGGGCCAGCGCTTCTTTTCGGATGGCCTCATAGGTCAGATTGGCATCACGGCGGAGCTGGGTCTTCAAGCACTGGCGTATGGGGCCATCACGGAGCCCCAAGAGGAACTGATCTCGCATCAAGGCATCTTCGTCGCCCAGGCCATGGTTGTCTCTGTTCTTCAGGCGCACAAACAGTTCCCGCAGCTGCAAGGCAAAGGAGCGGATGGACTGCGTAGGGCCTTGACGACAGTTGAAAAACTGAGCTCTCAATGCAGCAGCCGGAGTCTTGTCGCCGTATAGATCTTTAAGGTAAGCCAACACAGCCTGGGGCGTGCTGCGCTTCTCCTCGGGTGCAGCCTGCAACTCTCGCTTGGCTTCTCCTTCCAACGACCCCAGGAGGAATTGTAGCCTCTGCTGTTCGGTCAGCCCTTGTAGGTCGGCCAGGTACTTCGTCTGCGACGTCCACTCTTTTAGACTCACATCCGAGCCAGGTCCACGGAACTTCGGGGCCCAAGGGGCTCCTACGAAAACAGGCAAGACTTGGGGGCGGGTTATTGGTGCCTCGTCGGTCATATTGAGGGGTGGAGTGACTCAAACCCAGTGTAGACAATCCTGCCGACTACGCCAGTTGTGACCCAGCAGGGGGCGCCTGTGCGACCACTTTTCTACACTCTACACTGGGGAGTAGACCACACCCACTCAATAGACCAAGACACAAGGAATACAGTTAAAACAATATGGTTTATTATAAATGTTTAAAAAGGGGTTTTCCCAAAAGGGAAGAGTCCAAAAGGGGCAAAGTCAAATACTGGGCTGGGCCAGTTTGCTCCCGTGTAGGAAAAAGGCAAAGAGGGCACTGTTCTCTTCGGCCACTCGGCGGGGCTGGATGGTTTGTCCTGGACACAGGTGTCGGCTCCCAACAGTCTCCCTAAACACAGCTGATGAGAGACAGAGGCACAGAACAAGAGCTGGGTTAATTAGCACAGGCCAGTCGGTGCTTGGTCGACCAGGGTTCAGGTGCAGCCAGCAGGGGGTGTTTGGCTAGCAGGCTAGTCAGTGTTCAGTTAGGCAAGCGCTCAATAAAGCCAGCAGGGGGGGGGGGGGCAGGTAGATGGCAGGCTAGTCAGTGTTCAGATAGGCAAGCTCTCAATAAGGCCTGCAGGGGGACAGGCAGACGACAGGCTAATCAGTGTTCAAATAGGTAAGCTCTCAATAAGGCCTTCAGGGGGACAGGTAGATAGCAGGCTAGTCAGTGTTCAGATAGGCAAGCTCTCAATAAGGCCTGCAGGGGGACAGGCAGACGACAGGTTAATTAGTGTTCAAATAGGCAAGCTCCCAGTCAGGCCTGCAGGGGGACAGGTAGATAGCAGGCTAGTCGGTGTTCAGATAGGCAAGCTCTCGATAAGGCCTACAGGGGGACAGGCAGACGACAGGCTAATCAGTGTTCAAATAGGCAAGCTCTCACTAAGCCCTGCAGGGGGACAGGTAGATAGCAGGCTAGTCAGTGTTCAGATAGGCAAGCTCTCTATAAGGCCTGCAGGGGGGCAGGCAGACGACAGGCTAATCAGTGTTCAAATAGGCAAGCTCCCAATAAGGCCAGCGGGCAAATGAGGCTATTTGGTATCCCAACCAGAGGCACAGGTTACGCAGGTAACCTCCAGCTATGTCAGGCAGTTCAGCACACGTGAAGCAATCCACAGCAATTCCACAGCAAAGACACAGCAAACAGTGAGGCACTTCAAACAGTGAGGCACTTCAGACAGGTCACACACTCGGTGGCAGGGAGAACTAAGGCCTGGATCACGTAGCAGAAGATAATGTAACTTGTGCCCGAGGGGAGGGGAGGAGAGCCGCCACTTATCTTGCAGAGCAGGGGGAATACAGGCGCACAATTACGACGCACGTCAGAAACGTTATTAAGTTACACGTCGTGGGATGGCCCACCAAACACACAGGCAAATATACAGGAGACACTTAGCTCGTAGCCAGGCGGACGTCTTCAGCTCTTCCGAGATCCAAGCGGTCTAGTCGTAACGTGGTTGGCTCTCTTCCACAGGAACGTAGAATCCGTAGCTGCTATGGTACCCGTTCCACAGTGCATTCGCTCCGGTCCGTTCACGTCCTCCTTGTCGGATTGTCAGCCCTCTCAGCGGATCCGTCTTTAGTCCGTGTGCCCGGGTGCCTGTGTGCCTGTGCTGCCAGTCAGATCCCCCTCCAGACGAACTTCCTAACTCTTCGTTTCCTGGGGTATAAAAAGCACTCCCCAAACCCACGCACCAATCACAAAACATCATTTTACCCGCTAAACAGCTGTAGTTAATGGGCTAATAGATAGACGATTGAATGAATGCTTTGTTTACAACTGGTCACAGCGGGCCGCCATCTTGGCTTAGTGTAGCAATGTAAATAGTCCCCAGGGAAACTATTCCCTTCACCATAGTCCCGTGACACAAAAGCATAAAAAAGATGCAATGTGAGCGATGCCAGGTCAAGGAGGCCTCCATCCGATGCAGGGATTGCATGCACGCCATGCATCTTTGCTGTGAGTGTGACAGGACTGTGCATGAGTGCCATGTCCTGCACAATCGGGAGTCAATGCTTTAAGGTTTTTATAAACCTATTGCGCCATCCGATATCCTAAAAGAGGACAGCACAGGAAGCCTGGCAATGGGTAAAAAGTGTAAGTTGACAGATCTGTTTTGGTTCTCTATCATACATGAAGATATTACTGAACATGTAAATGTTTTATGAAATTATTAATGTATGATTTCATAGCCTGTGTCCTGCCGGTGGAGAGGGGGTGTAAGTGCGGACCTCTGGCTAGACAACAAAGAGCAGGCCAGGCCATTATTCTCATCACCATGAATGGTAACTGACCAGTACAATTTTGCCTCAACTCTGAACTCACAACGTTTCTGGCTATTGAATGCGAGTACAGTTTGTTACTAAGCTGCTAAGCTGTAGATCACTGCTAATTAGAAAGTAATTGTGGTGTTTGGTAGTGTTGACTATGTATACAGTGCCCTCCAAAAGTATTGGAACACATGCTAAAGTTGACAATATAAAAACATCTTTTGGAAATTGATCTTAATGCCTTAAATGAAAAAATGAGAAAATATTCAACCTTTAAGGACAACCATTTTTTTTGTGAATGAATAATGTATTGTAAATAAATAAATGTTTTCCTTAAAATACAGGAGTCATAAGTATTGGAACGCCTATATTAAATTCTCATAGAGCCAGGACAATATGCTTGCATTGTTTCAGCCAATCAGGGCAAGCGATGTGAAATATCAAATCTCGTCATGATTTGCGAGATTACCCACCAACATTCACGAGATTACCAAGAGCATAGGACCAAGAGAAAGGTAGGTGTTTTGCATAATTTGTTTTACATATTTAAAATACATATTTATAATTGTTAAAATGTCATACGAACCACATATGTTTTTACAACTGATCAGGGCTTGCAAACTTGACAACCACGTTGCAAATTATATTCTTTTCTGAGCTAGTGTAAATAAAGTTAGCAAGCTAAAATACCACAAGATTTGGTTAGAATGGGTAGCTAGGCTAAATCATTAAAGTCCTTTGAAATGTTTACATTAGACATTATTTGATTTGCTTAAATCAGAAAAAACGTTTCTGAGGTCAACAGCAGAAGATTGTTTTAGGAAGAAGTTGTCAGAGGTTATATAAAATCGTAATGATTAATTTATTTTGAAACCATGTATAGGCGAACCATGAGCTACTTGATTGCTAGCACTCTGCAATGTCATACATGAATGAAATAGCCTAATGAGTAAATTAATTATCTTTATTTCCACACGTTTCTATGAGTCTTGTAGGAATTGCTGCCTTCTGTTAGCCTAATTAAAGTCTTTTCCCAACTATGTGTACACTAATAGTCTGGATGTTTTCTCCCTTGCACAAATATTTAAAAAAAAAAATATTTTAAAATGCATTAGGTTGACATAATGCAGTGTCATGTAATTCATGCACAATGTAAACACAATGTTTAATTGTGTGCAAGCTGTGGCCTCATATTATATGACTTATTAGATCTGATTAGATTTTGTAGGTCACGTTCAAAGTCATTGGGACCACGTGCAATAATCCTGAGTGCAATGACCCAAGGATGGTAACAGAAGCACATATACAGTCCATCAGATCATGTGTGTATGAATGTACACAAGCACAGAGAAAGTTACGTAACTAATATTATGTTTTTTTTTCTCTCATCAGATGGGTGCTAATAAAAAAAAATGTTGCAGCTGTCCGCAAACAATGCCTTGCGCCACAAAGGTGTGCGTGGCCTGTGGGACAGCCCAGCCCGTAAAACAAAGGCTGGCAAAAAGGCTTAAGAAACTGGATGAGAGGAAGGAGCAATGGCAGAGCAGTGTGATGAGGAACCACAACGCCTCAGCCATGGTGGACGAGGCCCTGATAATGGTGTGTAAAGTTGACCCTATCCTGTGTAATAGGGTACACCTATGTGCATGCACCATTAATGGTTGAGTCACTGTAATTTCCCTGAAAACATCTACATGAACAACAGTATAGAAATTGAAGTTTAATATAACTTTAACTCAGGAGTGAACAAACTATGGCCAAATGCTTTCCGCCACACACTTTAATCCAGCCCACCGAGCATGCATTAGGTTATCATACATCTGGCCCGCCACGCACTTAGGTTGTCATTGGCTGCTCACTGTTTTTTTCCCAGCAATGACAACATTGTGGTTAACTTTACTGCAAACTACTTTACACTCTTTTTAAAGAATGTTTACAATGTCAACATCAAAACAGCATGTAACATATAGATGATAGTCATTGTAATCTCCATTGCAGCAGATCTAATTTACGTAATGCTACTCATCGTTTGCTTGAGGATGCTTCACAGGTGCTCAACTGGGTCTAGGTCTGGAGACATACTTGCCCAGTCCATCAGCTTTGTTCTTGGCTTCCTCAGCAGAGCAGTTGTCATTTTGAAGGTGTGTTGGGTTTTTATCGAATTTAAAAAGTGCATTAAGGCACAGTTTCCAAAGAGAGGTGAGCATGCTCTGCTTGGAATTGATGTTCCCACAGTGATAATCTCCTCAGAGCCAGCAGCACTCATACAGCCTCGGCCCATGATGCTGCCCACACCATACTTGACTTTAGGCAAGAGACCGTTGTTTTGGTGCTCCTAACTGGGGTGTTAAACATTCGGACACCATTTAGGCAAGTTTGTGTTGGTCTCATCAGACCAAAGGACATAACTCCATTAATCCATCAGCAGACAAGATCAAGATACACTTGTTTAGCTTAGATTGTGTCCAGTATGTGTGATGGCACCCTAGTGAGGAGCCCCAAGAGAAATGTCTTTTTTGGTTGACACGTACACTCACCAAAATGAACCAAATTTGGTGGGCATGTGTGTTATTGCTATCTCTAGTCAGAGACAGAGCTCTGGCCTAGGGTGTAGCTTAGGGACTCCCCGAGAGTCAAGTATGGTGGAGCAGCATCACGGTCTGGAGCTGCATGGGTGCTGCCTGCTCTGGGGAACAGTTCATTGAGGGAAACATGAATTCCTTTTCTGAAACTGCGCCGCATGTTTCCCAACACAATAATACTTCAAACACACCTGTAAGATAACAACAGCCTTGCTGACGAAGCTGAGGCTAGACCTGATGGACTGGCCAAGTATATCTCCAGATCTAAACCCAACTGAGTACCTGTGCAGCATCCTGAAGTAGAAGATGGAGGAGTGTAAGGTGTCTAACATCCACCTAGTCATCAATTTGGTAATTTTTTCAATCATTTACAAAACCATTCTCTTCCATGTCAAAGTGAAAGCAGATTTTCTAAATCAGGATGCCTGTGTGAATAGGTCTCAATTAGGATTGCACATCTGGATTTGGCTCAATTTTTCTTTGTAAAAGTTAGAAGGAGAACAGTCCTTTTCAAGTCTAGCCACAGATTTTTATTGGGCTTTTCTTCTATAACAGTCACTTAGCCATTTATAAGCCCTGTCATTGTGAGTCTGCCAGGCTACTCACATCCCAAAACATTGCATGGGTAATAGAACCACAAACACCACACGGGTGTCCAAGAATAAATATATACATTAAGAATGATGTGCATTGTTATTTCCCCTTCTTTTTAATAGATGAAGCGACACGTTATATGGAATGGTGGGTCAAAATATGACTTCACCCAAATTCCTAGGTGGAGAAGAAGGGCAAGCACGACGAGAGGAGTGCACTCACAACCTGACCCTCCAGTCCTGACTCCTGCCATTGTTCCTTTGGAATTTCATTTGTTATCCAATAAATCACAAGCACACAAATCTTGCTGCCTCAGCATTTTCGCTTCCTCACTTCAGTGTGAAGCTGATGACACTTACAGTATGTTTTGTTTTCTTTCTACTGGTGTTCACTACTTTATCACTGCATTTAGGAGTTCAATTGCATTTAAGTATTTGTTATATTTGTTTCCATTTCCTAGGAAAACAGATATGCAATTGTAGAGCAGTGTGGCAAGCTCCTCCCCAATGCCATAGCAGGGTCTACGGCTGCTCCTGCTCTCGGAGGGAGAGTGAGCTGATCCGAGCCATGGCCAGAGTCATTTCTTCAGAGACACGTGAGATGTTTGCTTTTGGGCTGATATCATGGCATTACAATTATGTCAAGGTATTAGAAACATGTAGTTCAATAAAATATTTTCTGCAATCATTTAATGGTAATCTTTAATCTGTTCAATCAGGAATTTCAGAGCAGTATTGTCTTCATGTCCTTGCACTACAGCAAGTTGTGGAGGACTTCGACAGGGCCTTTGGGTTTCATCCCAGCATGCATGACTATGGTTAGTTGTATCATGAGTCATTAATGGAAAAAAAAAAACATGAATTACGTTAACTTTGATATTGAACAAATCCTGTTATGCAAAAATAGCTACATTTCAGACTGAATTTTATTCCCGTAACAGAACATAGTTATTCCTCTGCTGATGCCTCCCTGCAAGGATGTGAGGTAATGATATAAATGTAAACAGTATTGCTATTGTTAACAAAAGCCAATTAATCACTTCATTCCCAAAGACACTCCAAAGTCTTGTGGGAAGCCTTCCCAGAACAGATTAAACTGTTATAGCCATCTCTACCTGTAGATTTGGAATAGCCATACCCTGTCGAGTTTCAAACTAAATTTCCTCTGTGTACTTCAGTTCAACCCAAAACATCTGATTTTGAGTATTTTGTTCTTCCTAGGAGGTATTCCACATCTCCGAAAGGGACATTTGTCTAAAAGCACCCTCTGGGCAATATGGCGTGGTACGCTGTGGAGCAAAGAGGGCGTGCCTCACATGTCCCTCCACGACATGTGGTCATGTGGGTGAGCTGAATATGGAGAGAGAGATGCCGCACACTCCGAGTTTCAACAGACTATTTATTATATAAGCCGTAATGTTTTGGCCTACGGCCTTCTTCAGATCGCATACCAAGAAGGCCGTAGGCCGAAACGTTACCGCTTTTATAATAAATAGTCTGCTGAAACTCGGAGTGTGCGGCATCTCTCTCTCCATATTACGTTTATATCAGTTGCCTGCACCTCGATTTTTGGTGTGCGTTTGCACCTCTCCTTCATGTGGGTGAGCTGGACAGACTTTTGTCTACCTCCCCAGACAAATATGAGGACATAAGGGGGATGTGCTTGGAGGATGCACCCTCTGAGGCAAATGGGACATTTAAATGCCTCTCCTCTAGGCCCATTGCCTTTCGTCCTGTTCCTGGGTCAGTCCGCCATACCCCCGGCTACAATCCCCAGTCCCATCCCATGCTTCTACGGGACAGGGCATGTACAATGTGTGGGACTCCTACTGTGGAAACTCAGTTGAGCACAGCAGTAGAGGTTCCTCTCATAACGAGGAACTTTGTGTTTAACTGCAAAGGTTGGTATGTTTACATGTATACATCAGAGAATAGTATACTTTTTTGATCCTGTGAGGAAAATTCGGTCTCTGCATTTATCCCAATTTGTGAATTAGTGAATACACACAGTGAGGTGAAGCACACACTAACCCAGAGCAGTGAGCTGCCTGCCCAACAGTGGCGCTCGGGGAGCAGTGCGGGGTTAGGTGCCTTCCTCAAGGGCACTTCAGCCGTTGGCTGGGCAGGGATCGAACCAACATTGCCCGAACCGAGAATGCTGCACTCCTCTTTTTTATTGAATGTACCTGTATACATTTTGAAGGGATCTTTGTTGTTATAGTTCTCTCAACTACATGCTGTGAGTCCCAGCCCTATGATGGCATGGAGGATGCCATCCTGAATATGGGGACTTATCTCATATCACATGAAGTGATGCGTGATTATATGTATCATATTTTGCAGACTGGGTAGGGCTTTCTTTATCTGATTTTTTTATCTGAACACATTTTCCTTATGAAGCAATATTTGCTACATGACATAGAAATGTCAGAAGTTATTAAGGATAATACGCTATTAGTTACGTGAAAATCTTACCTTAGGGAGGGGAAATTTCGTTGATATTATCGGACCGGAGATGCCGTTAACATTTTCCCATGAAAAAATACTTCTTTTGGCGGGTATATTTGCACGGACGTCATCCGTTGCCTCGCAACGAAAGCACCAATCACAGTTGCGTAACATGGAACGTTCGTCTGTCTGGAGGATCTGATCTAATAGAACGCCTGCCCCATTGTCCATCCGTCCGGCTGATCTGATCTAGCACTAACCTTCCCGGATCAATCCTACAAAAAAAATTTCGCTTTCAGGACCTGTAGTTTCAATATGGCGACGCAAGATGGCGTTTTTCATTGGATACACCAACGTATTTATTTACAAAATCATTGGTATAGTGTTTTTTTTCCCCAGTTAGCCTATTAGCTGGTTTCATTCTCGCTGAGCTCAGTGTAAATCAAACCAGCTAATAGGCAAACTGGGAAAAAAAAAAAAAAACATGCCAATCTCTAGGTATGGTGAAGGGTGTGTGGTGATGTGGGGCTATTTTAAAAGGTCAAGGAACTATGTCAGGATGCATACAAGGCCGTAACCAGGATTTTTAAAATACCGAGGTCAGGGCCATCGCTAGAAATTTTGGGCACCCCGAAATGCCAGGTGGGTTCTTCCGAGCCCTCTGATCATTTTGCCAACGACATAGAACTATAGATTTGTTCATTGTATAACATGTTTTGTTCATAACTTGAACCAACACACTTTTCCACAATATTCTTTTTGTAGAGCCTCAAGAGCCTTTTGCCAAACTGACTTTGGTTATTTAAACTGGACCCTACTCCATCTGTGATTAAGAATGCTCTGCATCTCCTCATCAGTGTAGGGAATGCTGCATAAACTGCAGGGTCATAGCTAGGGTTGCCAACTATGAGAAAATAACATAAGGAACATTCAATGTGAAATGGAGTGTGGGGCGTGGAGCTTAACTTCTTAAGTTGAGGCCTGGTTATGGCAGACTTTGGGGTCATTGGGACCACCTACACGTACCTACACCCCACCCCTCATCAAATCATCATTATGATGATCATTATCACAATTATATTATGCTATATTGTTAGACATGCACTTTCACTTCAAAGCAGTCAATGTTTGAAGTGTCAAAATTGTTCACAAAAAGTTTGTGAAAACTATGCACATGTTAACATGTCATATGCACATCAGAGGTAAGATATTAGTACAATAGTGCATTGCTTTTGCATGGTTGCATGGGAGACACTTCTGAAAACAACAGCAATGGCTGCTAATTGTTTTGGGATGTGTCCCTCATACATGCATATCATACTCTGATAGGCGAATGGAGAAAAAATGGATATGGTTTATAATGAAAGTTCATTTGAATGCCTGAATGTAAGGATTCAGGAAACACAATTCCAACTTTTGTCTATGGTAAACGGCCGTGCACATAGGCGAAATCTGGAGATCTTTAAATGAAAGACTAAATCTTCTGACCATGTTCAAATTTGACTAAACAATACTCAATCCTTGATAAAGGATCTATCTATGCTAAACAAGTATTGTACAGTCTCTGCTCTGTTTTTATGGGAGTTGCGAGAATCCACGTTGTTCTATTAAATGTTGTTAAATAATTACAGCCTTCCAACAGGTTGACGCGGAGCTTTGCCACCAACGTTATAGTTTTAGTTTCGGTTACGCAAACGCGTAGGCATACACGCATGCATTCATTGAACGTTCATACCACCACTTAATTGTATGGCTCTATGTTAATCACATCAAATTAGCAATCATTTCCTCCTGATTGCAGCAACGTTTGCTTTCTTTTTCTGTCGGTCCGCGGTTGTTTGCGCAGCAAATTATCAGGTGAAGCACCGGGCCTAATCGCTGACCAGCAGTCTCCACGTTGCGCGCACAGACCTAAAAGAAAGGTGCGCGGCCCATAGATTGAGAAACGCTGCAAAAGTGTCATTACTAGGGTGTATAGCCTATGTTTAGGTTTCTTTTTTGTGTGTTTTTCATTGTAGCGTGTGTGCATTGAGCAGTTTCTATACGGAAGAAGACTTTAACGTATAACACTTATAAAACGAAACTTGAAGAAAAAAATACCGAGGACGTGACCTCGGTGTCCTCAATGGTAGTTACGGCCATGGATGCATAGTATCCTAGATCCATGAAATAACTGGCCTTTAAAATACTAGATGTACCGCAAAGCGATACACAATATGACCGCCGCTCAATCCTGCACATTCTCTACGCAAATATCAATCATGCTTTTATTTCCATCGCCTACTCCATCCCTTACTGCAACGTTTATGTATGTAAATGAATGTGTGCATGTGCGCGCTTGCTTTTGTGTATGAGTGCTTCTCTGTCTATGAGTGTGTGTGTGTGTGTGTGTGTGTTTGTCTGCTTGTGTGTGTTTTATCTGTCTCTATGTGTATATGTTCACTGTTTTCTCTTCCGTCACTGTCACTCCAATATCAGATCACACACACACGCAGGCACACACACAGATACACCCACAGAGAGAGAGAAAGAGAGAACACACACAGAATACACACAGATAACACACAGAGAGAGAGAGAAAGAAAGAGAGCACACACAGAATACACACAGAACATGCACATACACACACATGCAAACACACACATGGGCACACAGAAACACACCCTGTGTGTGTGCGTGAATCTGTGTGTGTAGGTGCGTGTGTGTGTGTGTGCGTGTGTGCACTCTGTGTGTGTGAGGTGTGTGTGTAAGGGTGTATGTCTGCATGCGTGTTGGCGTGTTTGTGCATGTGTTTGTGTATTTTTTTATGTACATGTGTGTATGTGCTGGTGCGTGTGTGTGTAGGTATGTGTCTGTGTGTGTGTGCATTTGTGTGTGTGTGTGTGTGTGTGTGTGTGTGTGTGTGTGTGTGTGTGTGTTCCTGCATGTTTGTATGTTTGTTGCACCCAGAGCAACCATTCTCTTTTAAAACATATATATTTGGAAACTAGTTGATTAAAGGTTTCTAATGGTGTCACTTATATGTTTCTAGGACAAAAACTAGCAGAGATTGAGATGTGTGTTTGGAACAGTTTTTCAAATCCCCAGGGGGGGATTTAGACTCCAGAGGGTTAATACCACCATCTACAGGCCGATGGGTATACAGTCCTGAATGTACACATAAATCCATTTATTTTATAGCCCCCCCATGGATGAAATTCCACAAAACTTGGCATACTCCCAGAGGGTGCCAGGATAATCATACACATGAAATGTGGTGCAGTTCATGACATCTCATCTGAAGATAGGGGCAATTAAAGTAATATTACATAAAATTTTCAATTTTTACCATGGGGGTGCAAATCACAAATGACTGGTTATAAGGTAAGTTGATGCGAGCTCTTGAGACCAACATACCATAAACATTTTGTCATCCTCGGTGCCACGGTTCAGGTAGTTATGTAGGAAAAACTGCAATTTTGGGGCTTCGGACGGGGGCAGCGCGGGGGGGGGGGGGGGAGTGACCCCCGGGGACGAAACAAAAGTTTTCCTTAGAAGTCTACTGGGGGGCTACATGCCCACCAAGTTTCATGTGCCCCGGTGTTACGGTGTCCCGGGAATCATTGACCAAAAATTCAGAACCGATGACGAAAAAAAAAAAAAAAAACTTTGACAACAACTATATGACAGCTTCGCTAGCTATGCTAGCGGCGGTCATAAAAAGTCTGCCTGCCTGGGGTGCCACATTATTCATGATACATTATTCATGCACAATTTAAGAAGGTTGGATATTTTACTTAAGGCATTAAGATCAATTTCCAAAAGATGATTTTATACTGTATTCCTCTTTTTCTTATTCCTCTCACTTTCAACATCACTACAGTAGCACACCACACTTGTAATGTTTTTATATTCCCAAACATTTCAGGTCAGGTTTTGGAAACATTTCTGCTAAAACATGTCTTAATTGTATTTTTAAGATGTTTCATCGGGATTAATCCTGAACATGGATCAAAGACCCAGACAAACACGGTGACCAGCAAGACGACGGGGAAACTGGTGAAGAAAAAAAAAAACAGCCCTTGAATTCGCGAGTGTGCTCACTGATGAAAGCACTCATGGACTTCAAGTTTAGGTTTATTTAATCTTTACGCACACTCATAAAAGGCCTGATAGATTAAATGACAAAAATGTAGCTAATACATCTGCAAATATTTGTTTTGTCTGGTTCTCAGAAGCTTTTTCATACATAAAAACACACACTCACACAGTAAGTCATTCACTCACTCACTCACGCTCTGCCCGTCTGTGCTGTCTGTGCTACCTGGGCCGCATGCAGTTTTTTCTAGACATGCATTCTCTCTCTCTCTCTCTCTCTCGCTTGCTGGCGCTTTGTTGTTGCTGCTCTGCCGGGTCCACACACACATACAGCCTCTGCCTCTTCCCTTCCTCTGTCTGTGCGTTTGTATCAACAGATCCGCTGTAGGGCTAATATTTGTTTTGACTGGTTCTCAGAAGCTTTTTTATACATGTTATGGATTTTGACAAAAAGGTTTGTAGACTTTTGCAAGCATTTAAGTTTTTAATGATATGCAAAACAGAAATGCATGCAAAAATGCATATAATGTTGCTATTTTTAGCTGTTTAATGTTTTTGCTATCTTTAGCTTTTTAATGGAAGTTCAAAGTAAGAATTCATCTGACTTTAATGATATAAAAACAGAAATGCATGCCAAAATTAATATATTGTTGCTATTTTCAGCTGTTTGATTGTTTTTGTTTTTGCTATTTTTAGCTTTTTAAAACTAATCTAGGCCTCTATTCGGACGGGATTAGTTTTATGGGGTGACATCAGGTAAAGTAATAATTACCAGGTAATGTAGTCCCGTCCGGACGCGCCATGTCAGTAAACATAACGGAGTAAAGGCCTATTCGGACGGGATTAGTTTTATGGGGGGACGTAGAGTAATGCGGGTTTATCATATGACCTCTGTAATATAAATGTCCAATTCGGACGGAACTAGACATCTCTGTCATTTTACCTGACATGGGAGGAGTAACTACGTTTACGTTCTGCCGTCACATCTTCGTCGCCGTGCACGTGATACTTTGCGTCAGGTACGTGCGGCATTTTCAGATTTGAAAGACTACACAAATTGGTTAAACTAGCAAACGGTAGCTTATGTTATGCCATAAGTAGTTTGAAATGGCTAACAATATCAAGCTATTAGGCAAACTAGCTAACGTCCTATTATGAGCTGCACAGCATGTTATGTTTTCATTCAGACTATGGTGGAATTGTTTTCAAATCAGGATGTGACGAAATATTACAGACATCTTTACAGAGGGTCGCGTTCACACGGGATTAATATTACCTAAGGTCATTTCTCCGGACCGTTTTACGGAAGGTAAAAGTGTCTGTAAATGTCACCGACATACTCCGTTATGTTTACTGACATGGCGCGTCCGGACTGGACTACATTACCTGATAATTATTACTTTACCTGATGTCACCCCATAAAACTAATCCCGTCCGAATAGGCCTTATGTCGGTGACATTTACAGACACTTTTACCTTCCGTAAAACGGTCCGGAGAAATTACCTTAGGTAAAATTAAGGCCTATTCGGACGGGATTAGTTTCATGGGGTGACATCAGGTAAAGTAATAATTACCAGGTAATGTAGTCCCGTCCGGACGCGCCATGTCAGTAAACATAACGGAGTATGTCGGTGACATTTAAGGCCTATTCGGACGGGATTAGTTTTATGGGGTGACATCAGGTAAAGTAATAATTACCAGGTAATGTAGTCCCGTCCGGACGCGCCATGTCAGTAAACATAACGGAGTATGTCGGTGACATTTACAGACACTTTTACCTTCCGTAAAACGGTCCGGAGAAATTACCTTAGGTAATATTAATCCCGTGCGAACGCAACCCTCTGTAAAGATGTCTGTAATATTTCGTCACATCCTGATTTGAAAACAATTCCACCATAGTCTGAATGAAAACATAACATACAGTGCAGCTCCTAATAGGACGTTAGCTAGTTTGCCTAATAGCTTGATATTGTTAGCCATTTCAAACTACGTATGGCATAACATAAAGCTAACGTTTGCTAGTTTAACCAACTTGTGTAGTCTTTCAAATCTGAAAATGCCGCACGTACCTGACGCAAAGTATCACGTGCACGGCGACGAAGATGTGACGGCAGAACGTAAACGTAGTTACTCCTCCCATGTCAAGTAAAATGACAGCGATATCTAGTCCCGTCCGAATTGGACATTTATATTACAGAGGTCATATGATAAACCTGCGGTTACATGCTGCCACTCAGACATGCCACCACTACGACATGCTTCCATTTAGACATGCCTCTATTTCGACATGCTGCTATTTAGACATGCTGCCAATCCGACACATTTTAGTACCCCCATTCCGACAGTTTACAAATCCTATTTTTTTCCAAGTCAATTTAACGGACCCTATGAGCCCGACGGATGCAAAGTGCGTCAAAAAACACACCCATTCTTCTCTGTTACATTGCTCCGTGATTATTAGTCACAGCGAGATGAGACCTATATTGCATGAAAGAGCAGAACCGGGGCTTTCCAACGAGACTAGACACGTGTCTGTACGATCAAGTATAAAGTATAAAATAAAATCATGAATTTAAATCAAAGTATATCATATTTACAGTCTATATTGCTCTGTGTTCACGCACACAGCCACTGCTCTCGCTTGGATTACTCCGGGACCAGGCATCGCACAGACATGACAAGCATATTAAATGAAAGAGGAGAAACAGAGCTTTCCGTTGATACCAAACACATCGATCCTTTTGTGTTATAAAAACAGACGAAGTGACAAACAAATAAGAATGTCATATAGCTTCGGCTCGCTACTTTCGTTTGATTTACTCGTGAAACGCCTGGTCAAAAATATATGACTTGCATGTCAGATAAAAGAGGAGAGCTAGAGCTATCCACAGATACCAAATACAACCTTCTAGGCCATAAAAAAAGACGAAGTGACAGCAAAATAATAACTGTAACATTAATAGCCTATTAATTACCTCATGTCGGAATGGCACGTTGTTTGAAAAAAAAGTGAAATACCGCCACCGCGACCATGAAAAAAAAAAATGTCGGAGTGGTGGGACTTTTTCCCATAAGGAGACATGCCTCCACTACGACAATTGGACGTCAATGTCGGAGTGCTGGTATGTCGGAATGAACGGCGGATACCGATAAACCTGCATTACTCTACGTCCCCCTATAAAACTAATCCCGTCCGAATAGGCCTTTACAGACACTTTTACCTTCCGTAAAACGGTCCGGAGAAATGACCTTAGGTAATATTAATCCCGTGCGAATGCGACCCTCTGTAAAGATGTCTGTAATATTTCGTCACATCCTGATTTGAAAACAATTCCACCTAAAGGCCTATTCGGACGGGATTAGTTTTATGGGGGGTACGTACAGTAATGCAGGTTTATCATATGACCTCTGTAATATAAATGTCCAATTCGGACAGGACTAGACATCTCTGTCATTTTACTTGACATGGGAGGAGTAACTACGTTTACGTTCTGCCGTCACATCTTCGTCGCTGTGCACGTGATACTTTGCGTCAGGTACGTGCGGCATTTTCAGATTTGAAAGACTACAAGTTGGTTAAACTAGCAAACGTTAGCTTTATGTTATGCCGTAAGTAGTTTGAAATGGCTAACAATATCAAGCTAATAGGCAAACTAGCTAACATCCTATTAGGAGCTACACAGCATGTCATGTTTTCATTCAGACTT